>NC_091555.1:15385701-15395701 GCF_042767895.1 Penaeus vannamei
TAGTCTTTCCATGCTCGAGATGTAAAGTGCTAGCAACTTGAAGATTTATTTTAGTGTGTTCTCGTCTATTTCTGATGTTTTGCGATGTGATTAGGAGGAAGGAATTACATGTTTTGTTGTAGTATATTTCAATATATATTTATTTATTCTTTGGTGTGTGCTCTTTTTTTCTTTCTTTGTCTTATGTAGAGAAATTAGTTGCAAAAATGGTTGAGTCAGATAGTGAGTATGAGGAAGAAGAGACTCTGGTCTTGGTAGAACTTCATGGAGTCATTGATTCCGAGATTTTTGCACAAGATTCCTTTGACAAATTCAAGATTCTCGCAATCGAGTCGGAAAGTCCCATCCTGCAAGTTGAGAACTTCGTCTTCACTGGGGAGTATGACCACACAATGGGGACAGCTGTCATCTTTGAGGAGGAGGAAAAGAAAGTGAAAAAGTGTGATCCAGTGTTCTGCAAGAAGCCCACCCGGATGCTCAAGTATGTATGCAAAACCAACAAGAAACTCAATATGAAACGGGTCTTTGTCTCGGAGAAATCAGAGGGGAATGCAGTGAAGTTGAAAAAGGAGAGAATGGAAGAGGGAGAGAGGGAGGAAGCAATGGATTTCTCAGCAGAAGAGGCATCGGGAGGGCTGGAGCCAGGGAGCGAGCAGCTAGATGGAGACAGGGAATACTCAGGTGGATTTATATCAAAGGAATAATGTATATTCTCTATTAACATGTATGTATTTCAAACCTTGGCAATGAACGGAAGTATTTTAAAGGAATATTTCTCTGTGATTGTAATTTGTTTCATGTCATGTACCAGAGTTTGAGATGTAATTTATTTATTGTATCCTATTTTTAGTTTTGATTTAATAATTAGTAATAATGTTATATTGCTAAGTGAAATGTACTCATAATGCAGAAATTCCCATTGTGTCTTAGCTCTGTTATTGACACATGGAGTGCTCTCGGTTTACTTTAAATACTCTTCACTTCCATCATCTTCATCTTGTCTTTCTTTAAGTTTACTTTCACCCAGAATAGTTTCCAATAGTTTCCAATGTAAACTGTCAGGCTGAATTAATGACTATTCATTAAATGTAGTTATACATTATGTTGTCTGTAAGATCTAAAGTCATAAAAATTAGCACTTACCACCATTTATTTTAACCTTTTAGAATATAATGGATCCTAGAATCATGAACTGTTATTACAGATCCACAGTTGATTTAAAGGTACTGTTTTTGGTTCACTGATTTTCTTATATTTATGTATTCCTTTCTAGGTACATTGCATTACACACCTCAATCATGACATGGCAACTGTTAACTTAAAGCAAAAAGGTCCTTCTAGTGCAGGGGGGTCAAAGTGGTTAATATTGACCCCTAGGGATGGATAGGACTATCCAAGGGGTCAATAAATGCCTGGGGGTCAAAAGGGTGTCAGTTAATGCAGGGGTTGTTTGTTTTGGGTTTGAAAGCTGACTTTCATACAAGAAATGACTATGCATGAAATATAACTTACTGATACATGTTTCTGATTAATATATTTGTTTCTATTGTCTATTTATTTTATATAATGTTTAGTTAAATAATAATTATATAGTCAAAATAATTTTGCCATTAATTGGAAGCACAAAACAATGGACCATTTTTAAAATGCTGTTTTCCACACAAATTGATTACGTTGATTTTTTTTTTCTTCTTTTTTTCTTTTTTTTTCTTTGATGGTACTATATTGTTAACGGTTGCATTTTATTTTTGTAATTTTTTAATACATTTTAGCTTAGTGTTAACTTTATTTTGATAAGCAGTTCCAGTTGCTAATGTATATGGAAATGTCACATCTACTTTATCATTTGTAAGATTTATTTATTTTTTGTACATGCCTGTGAGTCAATGAGAAATCAAGGAGTCCATGAATGTGTCAGTGGTCTAAAAAATTTAGGGATCCTGTTCTAGTGTAATGCCCTTAGTAGATACTTGGGAACTGACACTTTTAAGTATTCTTTTTGAACATAACATTGACTATAAATGGGAAGGAATTGTTTTCATCCTGTTTACATTTTGTCATCTGAAATACTGTTAGAATGACACAACGAATAATGTCATTGTTAATATCAGAAAACATCACAGTTTTCCCACCAGGGCAGTCATTTTTGTCATTATTCAAAATCAATTTTCAAAAGGTGGTGGTGAATAAAAATCTGTTAGTATTCTTTAGCAGTATCACATGAAATGTCAATGTTAATGAAGTAGATATTTTGCAGTGGCCAGCCTTTATCTAAATTGGGCCTGAAGATGTTTTCTCAGTATAAAAGTGCTGGCCAGTAAGACCCGAAATTCTTAAATCAGGATTTTGAAATAACAAATTTGTCTTAACTAGTTCATCCAACAGCCTGGTTAACAAACTAGCCTTTTTTCTGAAGACATTTTGGTGACTGGCTAGTTCAGTGGTAGTGTACAGAACTTGGATGACCTGCATTTACGCCCAGCCTAAGGCACGAGAAAGTCCACTGTTGCCTGGGGTGGTTCACCAGCTATAGTTTCCCTACTCCAGACATAGCCAGCAATGATTCAGATTCCATGTGGGTGATCTTAGCACTATAGTTCTAGCACTGCACATTTGCTGTCACTCATTAGTGGTCATTTACCTTGAAACTTTAAAATGTTATTCCATATTTATTAGCTTTAATTACTCAGGAAACTTTCTCATATATATGATTGAATAATATTCTCAATGACAGACCTATAACCACATGGAATGAATGTAAAAAGGTAAATGCTGAACTAGCTTGAAAATGTAATTGTCATTAACAGAATAATGACACATTCACCCATACCTTGGGGGATAGCAATTACAAATGTCGTGCCCCCTGTGAGTTTAGTTTGTTAATTGCCATCACACATAGCTCCAGAAGTAGAGTCACCAAAAAGTCATTTACAGATCATAGTTATCATACCTCTTTACCCTTTTCCTCAACTTTAGGAAATATTCTTTTTTTGATATTGCAATCAGTATTGTTAATAATATTGCAATAATTATTATGTTAATAATAAGGATAATAGTATCGGTGAATATAACATTTGAAAGAAAAACAATACCCCAAAACTTGTGGAAAGTGGAAAACAGGTGAGATCATGTAGGTTTACTAGTTGATTCTGTGGTAGCTTTGTACTTGCGGAGCCATGCATGTGTAAATGGTTAATTGTTGAAACAAATAAATGTGCTAAACATCAAAGTTCATATAGCAATATGGTAAAGTATTCTGGGGAAAAGAGTTAAAAATGAGTTGACGATTAGAATAAAATGTTAGATGTCAAAGGATATAGACTGATATATAGATAGTATGAAAAGGGTAAAGAGGGAGTGCAAAAGAAGTAAATGAGAGATTAACAAAGGAAAGGGTTAAGGGTATAGAGCAATTAGATGATATAGTATGTTGCTTGGGAAGCAAGAGGAACATTGTTTTAGAAAAACTTGCAAAAGAGCTATTATGAAACAATCAACGGGTAATACAGGTAGAGATAGCTATTGGAGAAATAGCAGGAGAATAATCTGTGGAATAAGATAAGGTAACTGGGGAAGGTGGTGAAGTATCAGGAAGAATGTCAGGAGGGGAGGGATACAGTGAAGGACACTATTGTAATAGAAGGGATTCACGTGAGCATCCAGGTGGGGAAGGTAAGGATAATGGAGAATGAAGAGGGAATGGTGCATATGGAGGAGAGGATGGGGTGTGTTTGGAAAGAGGTGTAGGGAGGAACTTGCGGGGGAGGAGGATGGATATCGGAAAATACTTTGAATATAGAGGGATTAGAGGGTGGATGAATGGGCAGAACATTCTCCATGTCTTGAGAATTTTCGGAGGTCTTCAAGAGTTTCTGGACAGGTAAGGTGTGGAGGTCTGAGAAACAAATGTTTTCTTATGAGGAGGATATGAGGATATGATATTCTTATGAGGGGATACCTGTTCGAGGAGCAGAGGAAGAGGGTGTACTGGGAGATATGCTGAGACATCTTGAGAAGATAAGAGTTTTAGAATTGGTAGAGAGAGAAAAACCTCATCATTGTGCTTCCTGTCTGGACTCACGTGTAGTGAGGCCTAGTTTGAATCTGAGAACTGCTACCTCACATTCAAGCTTATAGGCAGAGTAGCTCCTATGAAATACATTATTGGAGCCATCACAGTTGACACGTGTATGTACCTTAGCAGGGCAGTTTGAACGGTCATGACCAGGTTAGGTACTTAGGTGTGCGTTTGGCTGGGTGCCCTAAATGCCAACATTTCTGACACTATGAAGAGGTCAATATGGTCAGACGGGGCAGGACACTCCACTATCGTACTCTTCATGGGGGAGGTCATGTCACTTATCTTGTTAGTATCAGTGTAACTGGTAAGGATAGTGTAGCACTGTACTGCCTCTATCATAGTCAACAAGGCAGGCAAGTAGGTCATTTTCACAGTCTGACCGGTTCTTGTAGATAGGACAATCAGTCAGGGAGATGAAACAATCATGGTAAAAGTATGAAGAGTGAGGTCAGTTAGGTTAGTGTACGAGCTTGTAACTCCAATTTAACTGAACAATTAGAATGGTACGAAAGGGAACTTTGCCTACTTGTTTTTGGAGACATTGTAGGAAGAGAAGGGTATTGTCTGAGGAAGGGGCTGTAGGGGGAATCATAAAGAATAGTTCCTATTTGACCTGGCCAAAGAGAGTAATCAAAAGGTTTGCAGAGGTGGAAGCAGTAGAAGGACAAGGGCAGGAGGATGATGGGGTTAGGTAGTATGGTGGGGAGGAGGACAATAAGGATGAAGAGGGGGGATGGGGTAGACAATGAAAAAGACTGTTGGGAGAGAGGAAGGGGTGCTTTCTCTAGGTTGAGTAATGACCTAGGTGGGTTAGAGTTGTCAGTAAACATTGAGGAGGGAATTTTAGTATCAGTGGTTGGAGCCAATGATACTAAAACCAATGACAGGCTATTCAATGAAGTGTCAAGCCTTCATTGAATGCCCCTAATAAGATTTGAAAAAAAAAAAAAAAAAAATCATTATTGGCCATGGTGAGCTTTAAATGAATGGGCAAAAGAAACAGCCTACCCCTCAAGGTCCCCATAAGAGGTAATGGAATACCGTGACCATGGCTCCCAAAGGCCATTCATGATTAACACAAAATGGCTCTCACACCTCTAGTGGACAGATGAAGGGGATGAAGAAGAGAAGGAAAAGGAAAGGGGGAGAAGATAAGCCCTCGCAAAACCAAATGAGGCAAGGGCTGAGGCCCAATGTAAGAGTAATCTCCCACATTGAGGTTCAGTCTCAATTTCCTAAGCCCCCCCCCACCCCACCCCACCCCACAACACACACACACACACAACAACAAACAATGGATTGGAGGGGGGGGGGGATGTATGTGTAAATGCATTTCATGGTGAACATATGTTCTTATCAGCATTAAAAAACAAAAATATTAAGCTTGGATACAGTTCTATACTGTCAGTGTCATTGAAAATGTGATGCATAAATTTAACCAACACTATTTGAGAAAAGGAGTTTGGAATACAAGTAAATTTTTTCACTGCTGATGAGAATGTCTAGATTTAGTAATAGCTCTCATCTGCATTTCATTACAAAGTCATCATTTATTCCATGTCAACAGTTGTTGCTAATTCCGTACACAGAATTTTAGAGGATAGCAGTCTGAAAAATAGGTAGGGGTAGTTGATTTTATTAGAAAATTACATTTACATTTATACACATTACCTAACACAAATGTAAAAGTATGGAAAGGAGTAGAAAATATGTATATATATTCTGATTACTGTACAAAATATATATTTTATTTTGGATGTACTCAGACAAAAGTAACTGAGCTTGTGATCATGCTGAATTCTTTGGATGACCTATACAAGGATATTATGATTGACAAAATCGAAAAAAAAAAGAAGAAATTACAAGCACTGGTAAATAGTTGAGTATATTTTTATCTCTTCTTGGTCTTAAATCTCTCAAACTCAATGACCTGCTTGACATGAGACTTGGCTATTTTCTCCATATTGCGACTGGTTGACCCCTGGCCGATGACATCAAGGGCAAAGGGTCGGCAGACAGTGAAGAGCTTCTTAAAGCACACCTTAAAAAGAGGATCCTTCATTTTTATTCCCTCTTGGTCGAGAGCCTCCACTACTGCCATTCGGAGTTTCTGGTGATAGATGGGTGGGAAAGACGGATTAACCAATTTGTAGGTTGAGCTTGTTGCTATTAATTTTGTCAACTTTGTTACTACAGTTCTTATACTTTATTATTATTATTTCTGTTACTTAATTATGTTTACTGAAAGAACAATCTTTAGTTGACTTGCTGTTGACATACTAATAAATTTTGGGTATGTATGTGAATCACAGCAGATACCTTTATTAATGAAAATCAATATTTCAAATAAAGAGAAAGAGGAAGCAGAACTGGACAAAGTAAAAACAACAGAAAGACAAGCAGAAAAGAAGGGACATCACTATCAAAAATGCCTGAAAAGATGATGCTTACCTGTTTATGCAAATCACTGAGATCAGCTGGTTTGGGATACCTCTTGCTATGTGGATTGGCACTCCTGAGAGGCCCTCGAGCAGCTGAAGGTTGCAACAGGTCTGAGGGCTTCATAAGATTGCCTAGACCTGCAGATTTCCTACTTCCGTCACCTGATTTGCGAGGAGACCTAGAAGAGATTTTTTTCAGTGATTAATTCAGTAATTTTGTTTTGTTTGATACTTCATTAGGAAAACTTCTATAAAAGGTTTTACTGAGTATCTCTTATCAAGTATAAACAATATCATTATATATTACAGTATTGATTGTGACTATAGTCTAATCTGTACAAACTTACCTCTTTGACATGTTTTCTGACTGCTTTGGGTGCTTGCGAGGAGACCTTCTCAGGACTTGCCCCGGCTGCCTTGAGCTGTGGTCACTCTTTAGACTTGCATTGTCTGCATCATTTAGTCTTGCACTGTATCTCTTCCCAGTTCTACCTTGGTCCTCCTTGGTAGATTTTGTGGCTTTCTGGTCTTTATCTTTACTATTAAAAGGGAGGTAAAAAAAAAATTATTAAAAATATAATAGATATAAAAATGAAATAGGAAAGGCAGAGAGCAGTAATGGTAAGAGGTTGAAGTATGGCTTATATATTTACCTGGCAAGCTTGTGGGATGATACAGTGACATAGGCAACTTCTTTGTCTTGGAAGACTGTACAAGTAGATGCAGTCTCTTGTCTGATATATCGAGCCCTAACCTGGTTGCAATGCTCGGCGAACTTTTCATGTCGCTCGTCTACATTGTAACTGTGAATTTTGAGAAGCAGATGAAGGCAGATGCTAATAATGATGAATGTGAAATAAAGAAAAATAAATAAGAAGGAAAAAAAAAAAAAAACATGAAATTTGTCTTGGGTCAGTTGAAAGAGAAAGCAGGCTGCTGATGGATATTTTTAGAAATGTTATAATTCATATCATGGAATTCCTATATGAAACTGTTATAGGTTATGATCTAGAAAAGAGTAGCCAAATATCTTACAACATAAGGAAGGGATACAAAACCTTTAACAAGTGAAAACTACATCATACTTAGTTCACTTATTCCATTTCTTTTATCATCCACCTTTCACATTCTGAAATTTTGCTTATGACCTTTTCTCTTTTCCTGGAATACATATTACATAAGGACACTAATTACCCAATGTAGGTCCCTTCGTAACTTACTAAATGCCATGGTGTCGTGCGTAGAGAGCTTCTGGCCAAAGCAAACCCTTCACTTCTTGCAGAGACAGCTTGCTTTTGAAAGGGTATGGGCCACAGGATACTGTGGAAACAATAAACGGATGCAATAATCAAATGCATTTTGTTTGATTATATATATATATATATATATATATATATATATATATATATATATATATATATATTTGTATTCCAGTTTTTTTCTATGTATGCA
Source organism: Penaeus vannamei (assembly GCF_042767895.1). NCBI lineage: Eukaryota > Metazoa > Arthropoda > Malacostraca > Decapoda > Penaeidae > Penaeus > Penaeus vannamei. Next base: position 15,393,676 of record NC_091555.1, read on the forward strand.
TTCTATGACAATAATAATAATATGATTAGAAAAAGCTTATTAGGTGTTCTGAAGCTTTTTTTTTCTCAATCATATTTTTAAAAGAAATTTTATTAAAAAAAAAAAATAATAATAAATAATAATAATAATAATAAATAAAATTAATAAAAATAACAATAACAATAAAAATATAATAAATAAATAAACAGAAAAATGCTTACTTTGTATTGGGTTTCAAAGAGGGAAAGAAAAACAAGAGGTCAGGGATGACTCATCTACCTCTTGTTGAACAAAGCAAGTACAACTGAACTATTTATGAACATAAAATCATTCAGGTGATAATGTAATTTTTGTCTTTCTGATGTCATAACTGTAGCACAAAACATAACCAGCCATTTTTCTAGGACCACTAAAATACTGGGCTTACCATGTTTGGTCATTCTTTGCCGAACTCTTTCAGAAGGCTGCCCACTTTTGGTGAAGAGCTTCGTCAGCTGTGCAGCTTCAAGTGTAAGTATGGCATCTGGAGGAGGTGGTGGGGCCAGACCTCCTAACAAATCACCTGAAAACAAATAAATATCTAAAATAACAAAGAAAGAAGTGTTACTTCCAGCAGATTACCCAAACAGATACAGACAAACATACAAGAAAGAAAGAAAAAAAATACCTACCAGCTTGATGCTTGGCTTGCAGACATCTCTCTGCCTCTATTTCTGCTTCAGCTAAAGCTACATATTCTGGCCACTGTGTGGTGCTGATGCTGGTCTCTGCAAGAATAGAGAGGGAAGTCATTTCATTGTAGACAATCAGCTTACAATGTTAATAATTCACTTCCTAAGTTCTTGAAGCCACAAACTCGATTTGGACATTTAACCTGTTGGATCTGGGTGATGTGACCATTACTTCCTAAAAAAATTTGGCTGAGGGCCAAGTGACAGAAATGTGCCATCATGGAGATATTTGGTTTGATGACTGGCACAAAGTAAATATGCAGTAATGAAAGATTCAGCTGAAGGCCAGGGAGAAGACTAAACTTGGTGGGCATTTAGGAAGGGCTCTTGGATTATTTCCTCAGGTAAACAAGGGTGGAATGAACCATTTGTGAGCTATACATGGAAGAGCACCAGCTACAGGGAGAACACTACTTCCATGCTCAAGATCCTATTCCTACCTGCTGTGTCAGGCAATGTGGATTCGTTACAGAAAATTGAATATGAAAATATCAAAAGATGACAAATAACAAAATGTTACTTATTGTTACTGATATTGTATTGTAGACCAGTTAGAGAGTTGATGTGGAGTCTGCACAAGGAAAACGGTCTTATCTCCATCTTGATGCAGTATATCAAATGATAAGTACAGATCTTGAAAAAAGAAAAAAGAAAAAAAACAAGCTTTACAGAAAAGCTGCTAATTACAAAATGGAGTGCTGACATTGCACGTGTTCAGTGGGCTGTTCTACAAGTCCCACACCTGGTAGAGTTGCCTCTCAAGGAAGCCTAATGGCCAGATTTTTAACCACATGTGGTTAACACAGCACCCAGATCCAACTGGTTAATGTCTGTTCAGTATCAGACAAAAATATAGAAAAATTAGTACATTAGCTAAGTCACCATCAAAATTACAAAAGAATTTTTTACTGTACCTGGCAAGACAGGTAATGTATTTTCTGGCAACTTAGCAGGATGTGCTGGCATCAGCAATAAACATCTTAGTAGTTCCTCACTGGCTGCTGCTTCCAGCTCTCTTCTTGTTTCTTCATCCAATTCATGTACAGGTCGACCAGCTCGAGCTAAGCGGCCACTAATCTGAAATGTCAAAAAATAAACAAATAGATATATTAATAAATAAATCAGTAAACAACAAACACAATCATAAGATAATATAAAAGGAGAAGAAAAAAAAGCTACAAAATGCTGGATATCATCTGCCAAAGTGTAGATCATCCTTGGTAATTCTGCAGGGTGTTATGAACTAACAGCTTCACTCAACAAGCTGAGGCTTCTCAACCAAGATACAGACCTATGCCCACTGAACACCATAAAAT
>NC_091555.1:15425701-15428201 GCF_042767895.1 Penaeus vannamei
AAAACTTTACAACAATTATTCAAAACTTCCGGGAAAACAACCCACACAACTAACATTACAAGAGACCTCCCGACGTAACCACTGAATCTAATCAATACATTCATCAAAAGTCAATCTCATTCCACATTCACAATAATAATACCTGTTGATAAGAAGAGGATAACCTTCTCCATCGTGGTTTATTTCGTGTGTCACTTCAAGCGTTGTTTACATAGCCGCTCTTCCCGCCACACTGACGAGTAACAGAAAACGAGAGGAATTAGAAAACGTTTTGGATAATGGGGGGTGACTTGGGTAAATGGTTGGTCATACAGGTTGTAAAATGCTTAAAACGATGTAATATCTATGTTGATGTGATAGTTTGGAAGATTTTTTTAAAAATAGATAGAACGTGTATGTAAATAGATATCTAGTGTGAAGTGGGAGTGTAAAGCTTCTGTATCTGTATGGAGGGCCCCATTTGAGGAAAACATTTCCTATTGCTGAGGCTCTGTTTACAACACTAAAAAAGTAGTGTTATTTTTTCATGAATTGTATCTTGAATGAATTGTGATTCTGGTTTAGAAAAATATAGAGCATTCCGATAAAATGTCAAAAATTATGCAACTGCAAAATTTTATTTAACTTCGAGTATACTGCAACACGCCTGCGGGAGGCAAACTCGTCCCTGCCTCCAGGAAAGTCAAACCAATTGTCTAACAGAATGGAAGAGATGTAATGTGGAGGAACAAGCTGAATTGTGCATTCATGTAAATATCATCTCTCTCTCTCTCTCTCTCTCTCTCTCTCTCTCTCTCTCTCTCTCTCTTTCTCTCTCTCTCTCTCTCTCTTCTTCTTCTTTCTCCTCCTCCTCCTCCTCTTCATTTTCTTTATTTCTCTTTTTTTCTCTCCCCGAATCTTCGTCCGATTCCTTATACACACACACACACACACACACACACACGTTTGTGTGTATGTGTGCATACATATATTCCTCCAAAGACTATATATATTCATACATATATGTATATATATATATTCATATATATATATATACATGTATATGTATATATACATATGTATATGTATGTATGTGTGTGTGTGCGTGTGTGTGTGTGTGTGTGTGTGTGTGTGTGTGTGTGTGTGTGTGTGTGTGTGTGTGTGTGTGTGTGTGTGTGTGTGTGTGTGTGTATGTTTGTGTGCGTATGTGTATGTGTGCATACATTCCTCCAAAGAGTGGACACGTACGTATATCTATTTATAAGTAAGTATTATTTTTTATTTTATATATCTTTGACCCCCCCATACACATACAAATATAAATACATACATACATACACACAAGCTCTCTGTTTGGTGCGGGTTTCCCTCTCCTCACGCCGCAAGAAAACCCTCGCTGGCAACTCCCACCCGCGATTCCAGCTGACTGAGAGCGAGACTTTAACCGCCGCCTTTTAAATCTCCTCTCGCGCACTCCTTGTGATTTTTCCAGATTTTGAAGTGTTAGGACCTCGTGTTGCTTCTCAGGTAATGTATCAATTACAGGGTCTTGTCGCCGAGTTTGCCTCTGAGGTGTAAAATAGGTGCGGGAAGGGGTATTTCACGAGATATATGAGGAGAAATGTGTGGACAAAAGATGAAGCTCAAGGAAGGACGTGTTTGAGCTTGCGAGCGTTACGGGCTTTGTGTGAATAACAGTTTTCTATTTAGGCTTTAACCGTTCGGTGTGATTGCAGTGATTTTTAAGTCTGATTCAGAAAGTTTTTCATTTTTATTTCGCAGTAAGATCTATTCCGTTTGTAAGATTATTTGTAGAGTATTTCTGTCGTACCCTTTTGCTGTGTTTTTATGGAAACTTTTCAAAGTTCGTTTCGCAGGTATTTTTAACGTATTTATATTTTTGGTTTTGTCTTGTTTTAAGACTTGGGAGGCTCCCATAAAGGATATTATAAAATGTACATTGTCATTTTGCAACTGTGTCCTCACCCTAATGTTCAGTGAAGAATTCACTTGGGAACACTGTGATGAGGATATTACAATTTGCTTTTGTCAGTTATTTGCAGATGTTTTTTATTATATTTTTGGTAAATGTTTAGGTGATGTTGACAGTGGCTTTCAAGGCAGGGTGTTATACTTGTAATTGCAATGGTTATGATCTGCCCAAAGCCAACTGATATTTGCATAATATGTGATGGAAATTGTACCATCTCCAATCTTACATGGTGCATAGCCTCGACCCACAGATTCAGTGGGTTGCTATCTCTCCTTGTGTGCTTGGAATAGATGGGGTCGGAATGATTTGTAGCAACAGAGGTTCAAGTTCCTGAAAACTCGAGAAGTCGTCTTATACAGGCTCCAAGCTGACTGAGCACACAACATGATGATAAAACTGTATCAAATAATCACCAAGGTTTTTATGTGCTGTAGCAAACGACTGCAACCTCCTGGCAATAATATTCTCTCATGACAGTGCTTGGCCAGGGCCTTGATAGTAGTTAACTTGCTTAGAGGTTCATAAAAT
>NC_091555.1:15433201-15437861 GCF_042767895.1 Penaeus vannamei
ATTCTAAATGATTTCCTTTCTTATATATTTCATTAATAACTAACACAGATCATATGCTGAAGAGGTATAATTTCAATGAATGATATATCTAGTCAGCAAGTCAGAGTTTGCTTCAGGCCATAATGAAAGAAATACATACAGTAGAGGTATACACTTGCTGTCATGTTATTGGTGCTTCAGCGTACAAGTACCCGAGATAGAGTGCCTCTTCTTGTCATTGTGTTAAAGTTATTGGTTGCTTGTATTGACACTTCTTTTACCATCTGTATTTATTGGAGGCTTAGAACCCCCCCTTAGGGAGGTAGTTGTCTGTGATGACATGACCAGTATAGACTTCATCTCATGATTTGAAGGGTGCTGTGGTGCTGGTCGATTTCTTGTTTGGAGTCCATGTCTTGCCTGTCCTATATTACCTTGTTGCATGCATTGTAAGATATATTATACACCTATCTGAGAGGTCTGCTATGGCCTAACCCCTTGACATTGCTAGTCTTTTTTGAAGTGTTGGTGATCTTGCAGGGCATCCAGGTGCTTAGTCAACTTTGAGTGTTATAAGATAAGTGTCTGATGGCTGTCCTGTGGTTTGTCATTTTTAAGTCTTTTCTTAATCTGCTGCTGTGAGACTTCCTCCTCTAGGAACTCTGGGCTGCAGATCCAGAGATTACAGAAAAATAAGCTGATGTATCGTACATCAATTTCACCCCTTTAGATTATTGTTTAACTCATGAGTTGATAGATATTTCTGGCATATAGAATTTTGTTTCATTTTCAATATTTCTGTTTTGGAAAACTGATTTTTTTTACATTCATGTTGTCATGTTTTATTCTAAATATTTTACACTAACCTCATAAAAACCTCTTTTATTGAAAACAACCAATTCATTGTTGTGAAACTTCACAGTTCCATAAATCATAATTATGTCCCTCATTTTCTTCTTTCCTTAAATGTTGTGTATAATTTTCTTTGGTGCTTCTTTGCAGTTCAGATCTAGTGGTTGCTTATTGAAGTTGTTCCAGCTTATTTATGATTTTAATGATATGTTAATACTGCTTCATCTTACTTGTACTGATGGAGGGGTTGATTTTCTATCTTTGTTTTTGGTTACATAGCATTTGATGGTGTTAAATTCTATATTTTGGGTATAACTCCAGGCAAGTTTTTTGTTCTTTTACTATTTGGGATGAAGCCTTGTTTGTTCACTTTGTATTTTTGCATTGTTAGATAGCTGTCTAGGCAAATGTTTGACTGTAGATCATTGATGGAAATATCCATTGACTGGTGTCAAATTTCACTGTTACTTCACTCTATTTAGAGAGTACAGTTTATATGTATCTTTCATTATGTGTATAATTTGTGAATATGTGTGTGTGTGTGTGTGTGTGTGTGTGTGTGTGTGTGTGTGTGTGTGTGTGTGTGTGTGTGTGCGCGCGCGTGCGTGCGTGCGCATGCGCATGTTTGCATGTTTGCACAGTTTGTAATGATTTTCTACATAGTCTGTGGATAGATGAGGTATCTGCTTTTTATAGAAAGATCCAGCTGAAGTGTATACTTAATACATTTTTGGGCAAATTCTGAAAATCCTTTCATAGCATGTAGAGGACGTCTCAGGCTCTTCTCCCCCCTCTTTATATCTCCTGTCATTTTGGCATTCCTATGATAGTAGATAAATCCACAAGAGATATTATTTTCCTGATGTCAGTGTTCTTCTACTTTGCAATCTACCTCTTTTTTCAGACCATCCCTTGCATCCTTGGATGAAGAAGGTAAAGGGTGTGATAATGACAGTACCACCTCCCTTACTGTACATGGGTATAGTACATGTGGTACCCTGTCATCATCTGCTGGTGAGGAGAGTTCTCATTGTGAGGGATCCATGGAAAACAATTCTTCACAATCTTCAGGTCTTGCAGAATCTACAGAAATCTTGGCCTCTCATTCTTTGGATTCACTAGAAGGCAATGACAAACCATTGTTTGTCTTTGCATCACAGTCGAGTGCGAAACCAGAAAATAAGGCAGATGGGACTGAAGCTGAAATATTTCATATTAGTTCAGGAAACCCAGATGCTGATGCATTACATCATAGCTCAGCACAAGAAATCGGCCTTGTCTCTAGAGTTGAGGCATCATGCGATAGCAGTGACAGTGCTCTGCACTCTGACTCATATTGCAGAACATCAGAGGAGGGATCATCTAGGAATACTGAAGAATTAGGACCCAGTGAAATGGAAATGTCTGAATCTGAGGTTGACACACCAGAGGCAGACCTTCAGATGAGCCCTAAAGCCCAAGAGGAAGCAAAGACCCCACCAAGTTCTGTAGTGGAAGATGCTGAAAACTCTGAGATTGAAGTCAGAGATACAGATCCCTGTGATGCAATTGTTAGTCAGGAAGCACCTTGTAGTGATGAAAGTTCTCAGGTTGGCGATGGGCATCTAATTGGAGAACAGGATAATGTATACAATGCAGATCAAGAAATACAGAGTGAATGTTATGAGGATAATTCTGAGAGTAGCATGGTAAACAGCACTGGAAGCATTGTAAATGAAAGTGCAGACCATAAACATGTAGATTCTCCAAACAAGGAAGAAGATATTGAGGGCTGTATGTCACAGACGTGTAATGAGAGTTATAACGAAACAGTTGCTTATAAGGGAGAAGAGAGCCCAGAGACTGAAAAGAAAATTAACATTTCTGATAACTTGAAAGATTTGAAAGCAGTTACCCAAGAAAACCTATATGTTAATGATGTGCAGGAGATGCTATCATCATTAGAGGAAGGAAAGATAGATCATTTAGGCCCAGAGACCTCTCTTTCGAAAAGTTATACACAAATGGAAGGTCATGCTCATGAACTATCTCATACCAAAAAGCTAGTTAAGCCACGTGAGAGTTACTACAGTAGTCTAGAAGTTATTAATGTGAACGAGGCAAATATTTTTGATGAATTCATTATAGAAGAGAAAAGTTACCCACACGAGCTTGAGCAAAAATGTGCCACTGATAAAAATGTTTTCTCACGTATTAAAGATCATTGGAGTAGATCAAGCTTGAAAAAATACTCCTCTAGTACATGTGAATTTCTTTCTGAAGGTAGTGACTCTGTGTTCACAAATAATCCTTCCTCAGGTTCTGATATGTGCTTGATCAGCGGTTCTGAAATGGGGAGGAGCATTCCAGATACTCCCTCTTTTAGAAATTCAGAAGGGGATGATTCAGTCTTTCTTCATAAAAAGGACGCTGACAATGTTGCATGTGCCATAGATCAGCCTAAAACAGAAAAAGAGGATTCATGTGAAGCACATAATTCTGTTTCTCCTGTCACACCTCCACCAAAAGGACCACTTATGAAAATAGAGGCAGATCAAAAGTTTACATTTACTGTGACACCACCTCCACCTTCCTTACTTTCTCTGCGAAAAATACTTCCGCATTCACTGACTTCATTTACTTCATCTTATTCATCTTCATCTCAGAATTTAGGAGAATCAGGAATTGATAGTTATGGCCCTGCCAATAGAGCAATTATTTTCTCACAGTCAGTCGATTCTACAGCTTCTAATGTTGATGTTCAGTATCTGTCTAACTGTACTGGTGGATCTGGAGATATTCATGTGAATAATGGTCCTGTGTGTCACTCTCATGAAGGTTCAGTGTTTAACTACATGTCAAAAGATGATCTGGATTCATCAAGTGATAATGGGTCAGATGGTGAATCTTCTCCAGATCAGAAGTTCAATGATACTATAGAAGAGATGGAAATGATGCTCAAGTATGGCCTCAATTATGGAGAAAAAGCCAAATCAGAAAGTGATGAGGCCAAGGAAAAAGTTCCATCATCTGGGGACTTAGACAGCACTGAAAGGAAAACATATGTAGAGCTTTCTGGGGTAGATGATAATGATGAATTTGAAAGCATTGTAAGCCCACGGAAATCAAGTGTAGCAAGCACCATTTCAAACTTTCAACCAAATATGGACTCAACACGATCTTCTCTCAGGGAAGATGTTGAGAAGCCTAAAATTTTTGTTCAGAGTCCCGAAACTTTTGAAATGAATAAGGTCAGGTCACCATTAGTCATTTCAAACAAGAAACAGAAGGAAGCACCACCTAAACCACCAAGGAATTTAAATTTGCAAAATGTGAATGTACAGAAGCACCCAGAGGAAGCCCATGCCAAAATGCAGAAAAGAAGCCCAGTCTCTAAGCCTGTGAGCATCAGTAGACTTAAACCAAGTCCGCTTTCATTAACGCCAAAGGTTTCAAAAGTAGACGCAACTAAAAAGGTTGTGAAGCAGTCAGGACCAAGAGTGGTAAATGAGCCAGGCTTATATAGATCAGGCTCTCTGACAAATATATATAGGACATCAAAAGTGGTAGAGTCACCTGTTAGAACTCCAGTACAATCAGTTACAGGTTTCAGATCTCAGCCAAATTCTCCATTGACAAAAACTGTCACCTCTCAGAAGAAAAACTCACCATCAGAACCCTCAGTAAGACTGAACAGTGGCAGGACTGGCCTTCCACCACGGCCTCCGGTTGTTAGAGCCAATATCAAGCCAATATCAAGTTTACCAAGTCATCAGATAAACAAATTCTCCACACCACAGGGGAAGAGTACAAGAACCAAAATGCAAGTGTCTTCAGCAAGCAAGATCCA
>NC_091555.1:15448361-15450861 GCF_042767895.1 Penaeus vannamei
TATGCTGTAAACTGTCAATAGTTGCTCTTGAATCTGTGTGAATGACAACGTGTCCTCCCCTCAGGGACGCGTGTGTCAATGCTTCCATGATCGCAACCGTTTCAGCCTGAAGCGTTGAGGCATTGTCAGTGACCCTAATGGATGCTGTGGTATCCTTTGTTGCAAAGCCGGCGCCTGCAGTATGGTTTATTGGATCCACGGATCCGTCCGTGTAGTAAGTTATACTACCCGGCGGAGTTATTTGTTCAATGACCCTTTGTGCTTGTGCCTTTAGGCTAGGCATGGAATATTGATCTTTTCTCATTGTGAGATTTAAAATTGAGAATTCGATCATTTCGTTTGCCCACGGCGGGGGTTCTTTGTAGTCAGGGTGGGGGGAGTCCATACCCTTGGCAAGCAATAAATCTTTTAGTTGAAAGCGTATCAAAACTCTGGCTGTATGTGTGAGCCAGGAATTGTCTGCAAACAACTGATAATCTTGTTGTAGGCGTCTGAGTACTCTTTGTCTTAAATAGGAGTTTGTGGGTGCCTGCAGGACCTTGGAAAGGAACTGTGCTGCCATTAGATCAATTCTAGTGTCCACGGACGGTAAATCAGTTTCCATGAGGAGGTTGATGACCTTTGTCCACTTAGGTGCACCTAGAATGATCCTGGCTGCTTCGTTTTGTATTGTTTCCAGTTTTTCTTTTAATGTTGTGCTGGAAGCAATGAGGGCGACAGATGCATAGTCAATAATAGGACGGACAGCATGTACATAGAATGATCTTAGTACTTTGTGTCCTGCTCCTATGTGTCTCCCTGTCATGACTTTCATGACTGACAGTCTTTCCTTGGTTCTGTCAAGCAGGTATTGGATCTCCTTTTTGAAAGTGAGTGTGTGTCCTATCCATACACCAAGGTATAGATAGTCCTTCACCCATTCCAGATCCATACCCTGTATGGTGAGTTTTTTGTTTCTGACATTGGTTCTCAGTGCCATTGCTTTGGATTTTGCTGCTGATATTTTTAGACCCGTCCTACAACACTCTTCAGACACCAGGTTCAGACAACGCTGAGCCCTAGTTAGGCAGTGGTTGCCAGAGGCTATGATTGCCAAGTCATCTGCATAAGAGATGATCTTGCATCCCTCTGGCAGGTGAATGTCGAGTATGTTGGACATGAGGGTATTAAACAGGGCTGGACTAAGAACCCCTCCCTGAGGAGTTCCATTTTCAAGTGGCATGTGCTGTGAGAGGTGGCCTTGAAATCTGACATTTGCTGATCTATTTTTAAAATAGTCAGCTATCCAGGCCAAGAGTCTGCCTTTGACTCCTTTGTGGATTAGGGTCTCTTGAATGGCAAGTGGACTTGCCAATTCAAAAGCCTTCTCCAGGTCAAGGAAGACAACCACGGCGGGCGAGGTGCAGATTGTGCTTAAGAGTGTGGAAATGCTATGAGCAGTGCTCTTACCCCTTGTGAACCCGTGCAGGTGTTCATGGGGGGGACCCGTTTTCCATCGGAGCCTGTTGAGTACCATCTTCTCAGCTGTTTTGCCCAGGCAGCTGAGAAGAGAGATGGGGCGGTACTTGCCAGGCTCCTTTGGCTTTGGGATGGGAACTATTGTGGCTTGTTTCCAGTTCTGGGGCACTGTGGCTGTTTGCCAGGATTTGTTGATAACCTGCAAGAATGCAAGTTCTCCTGCAAGGCCTAGATGAGAAATGATGGGGTGAGAGATCCCATCAGATCCCGGTGCTGACCCAGAACTGGATTTGTATGATTTTCTTAGTTCCCTAAGAGAGAACAAGGCATCTGCTTCATCAGCTTCGAGTGCCTTGTCTCTTATGAGAGCAAGTCTTTCTGGATTTAAGTTTTGTTGTTTTTCTCTCATCATTGGAGGCAGATTGTTGGTGCTGGTTCTGGCAGAGAACTCAAGCACCAATCTGTTAGCCTCTGATTGTGGGTCATGATGAGTGCATTTCGGGGCTTGGCGGCTTGTCGCTTGCCTGACCCGTTTCCACAGCTCTGTAAGGCTGGTCTGGTACCCAAAAGACTGGCACCATTCCAGCCATTTTTCCTGCCTTACTCTGTTGGCAGTTTCCTTGGCATCCACAACAGCTTCCCTCAGCAGGGCCAGGTTGTCGGGAGATCTTTGCCGTCGGAAGTTTTTTCTACACATATTAACCCTGTGGTTGACCTCTTTGATCTCGTCATTATAGTACCAGGCGTCTTTGTGAGTTCTGGACCATGGACGAGTTTTGGGAATGGTTTGTGAGGCTGCCTGGTTTATGGCCTGGATTAGCCTTGCCTCTAGCACATCCACATCTTCATTATCGTTATTGGGTACATTGTCTTTCAGACATCGAGCCAAGCCTTCTTGGAAGGCAAACCAGTTGGCCTTGTCAGTTTTCCATTTAGGAATGTGATGTGGTCTTTGGGCTGGACCTGCATCCATTAGTGTGGTGACTATGCCGTAGTGATCACTAGTAACTGTATCATCAACACACCATCGAATTCTCTCCAC
>NC_091555.1:15458361-15470861 GCF_042767895.1 Penaeus vannamei
GCATTTCCTGTCCCATGCCAAAGAAAGAGATCACGGCCTAAACCTGATCTCCTGCCGGAACGAAGGATGGAGGGTGAGTCCATCCAGCCAGTGGTGAGTCAAGCACGGAGTTTGTTGGTCTGTCTACAGGCCAACTCACCCCACAGGATGTTAAGGAGGAAGCGAGAGGCTTCCTCGCGGAGTTCAGACGTGTAATAGATCGGTCACGACCCACTACAGGGAACCGTCTGAGTGCTTTATTCCATCAGAACAAGCTGGAGTTGTGTTTGTTGTTGGTGAGAGTAAAATGTTTGTGTGTGAAGGAGAGAGTTTTTGTTTTTGTTTAGATGCAGCTCGTGCGTGGGATTGCGCGTCTAGATCGACCTAGCCAACACGGGGTCCTCCACCGGGGTGGAAGAACTCGCGTCGGCTCGGTCGGTCGTCAGTTAGCCACTCAAGGTACACCCATTCTACCTGGGTGTACCTTGCGTGGTGTTACCTGAGCCCTGTAGCGGCTCCGCGATCGATGCGCGATCGACGGCTCCTCGAGGCCAGGCAGGGAGTCCTGTGAACCGACGCGGAAGTCCTGGGAATCGGCGGACCAATTCCCGATGCTTCCGCGCTGTCCCAGGGGTCCCCTGGCAGGGAGCATGGCTCCAGCCGAGAGCCCAAGCCCGGCCTCGAGAACGCTCTCGACATCGATGTCGGAGTCGCTACTGTCGTCGTCGAGAATGGTGTCATCCAATCTACGACGACGAGCTTCAGGGGCAGGAGGATCCTTCTTGTCTTTTTTTGTGTGCATGGATGGTGGTGTGGTTTGTTTGCGTTTGTGATCAGTGGTATTTGTAGTTTGGCGTGCTTGTGCAGTTTCTTTTTGTCTTCGTTGTGGCTGAGGTTGCAAAACGAGGTGTCGATGTTGTGAGGAAGAATGAGGCTCTGGGTGAGTGTCTGTCACCTCATTTCCTGTGGTTTCTGTGTTTGTTGTGGTGTACTCAGGGATGTAAAGGTTTTCGTCTTCAAAGATTTCCTCAGGGACAATAATGCTGGGGAAGCCGTTTCTCTGTAGCATGATAGGGACAATGTTTGCGAATCTTTTTGCGTTGTACTTGGCAGCAATGAGACTTACGTGTAAGATGGCTTGGAGTTTTGGGTTTGTGTTCGGTGTGAGAGTGCTTGTTGGGGGTTGTGTGGGCAGAATTGTCCGAGGGGAAGTCGTGGGTCGTCTGGGTGTATTGGTCTGAGCAGGTCGTATGGCAGCTGTTGTTGCGTAGGAAGGTACAGTGTTTGTGTCTTGGCGGAGCTCAGCTCGTTTTGCCTTGAGTATTTCCTTCCGTTTAGGGCAGGATCCACTAACTGCGACATGCGATCCCTCGCAGTTGCAGCATTTGATGCTTTCAGTGCACCTGGCGAAGAAATGACCGTCGCCGGCGCACCGAGAGCATCTCTGGGGGTGTGTGCACTGGTGTTTTTTGTGGTGGAAGCGGTAGCAGTTTAGGCATTGGTCGATGTGAATAAAGCATTCGGGTTCCAGGTTGTAGGTGGGGACCGATGTATTAAACATCATGAGTCCCCGAGAGAGAAGTTTCTGGGCTTCCTCGGGGGATGAGACGCGAATCTTGACGATTCGCGACTCGGGTGGCTTATAGACGTCGAGAACAGTGACACCGTTCTTGACGGAAACCTCCTGGCAGATGGACTCGCACGATCGTGGGGGGATCGTCTTGTCGATCTTTTTGGCCACGATCGTACATTTAGCCTTCATCTCGGGGGAGGGAACAGGTGAGAAGCCGTGGTCTTTTAACTTTCTTTGGCCGTCGGCCGAAAGAAATGGGGTCAGGTGTTCAGGTTTGGCAACTGTCACTTTGAAGCCATTATGGACCTTAAAGAGGTGTGTGACTGCCACCTCAGTGATAATGAAGATATTCTGGAGAGCCTCCTCACAAGAGATAGGCTCCCCAGAATACGCTAATTTGATAACGTGACCCATAGGGTTACGCCATAGCGAGGGTGATGGATGATGGGTAGAGGGGAGGCTAGCAGAGCTAATTCAACTGGACGATGAAAGGTCGGAAATGGTATAAAAAAAACGGTGAAGCACACAGGGTAGCCAACAGTCTCTATATGGGAAGGCCGGTCGGGGTCGGAACCCTCCCGAACGGGCGTGAGCCCTTATGTGTTCGGCCGAACACTTCGCAGCGAAACTGTCAGCTGCCACTGTGCGTCGTGCTTTTAATTACTCGCACATCAAGGCTGTAATTAAAGGCACTAGCCCAAAGCAGGTATTGCGTAACTGCACCCAAAGCAGTTACACCAAGAGCCAATCGTCTTGTTCGTCGTGGGGGTGTCAAATCTCTTTAAATCATCCACGATGACAAACACGAAAAACCTTGGACCTCAAGATCCAGGTAAGCCCTTGAGGGTCAGCTTGGATGACCTTATATACCCCTTGGCTGGCGGTGTGGCTTCTGGGTTAAGCGAGGGCAGGCAGCGAGCGTGGGGTACCAGCGTGGGCACGCTCCACGTGGCGACCATGCGGACCAGTAGATATGAATGCACGTGGTCTGTGAGATTGCATGTATTGCATCCTACACCCTCTCAATCCCTTTCTCTGTCTCTCTCCCCTACCCTCTTTATCACGCTGTCACTTACAAACAGTAAGTTAATGGTTAATGGTTAAAAGCGAAATAAATGTGCTAGACATCTACGGTCATATAGCACTATAGGAAGGTATAGTAAAGGGTGATGTCAGGTGATAGTTGCTATGCATCAACTATCTAGAGTAATGTTGGAAAGTTGGAGAAGGGTAAGGGGGTTGATGAGGGAAAGGGTTATGGTGGTTTAGGTAAGGGAATTAGATCAAGTGAAGGATATTTATGTCTGAGGAAGGAGAACAGGTTGTTATAAGAAGCAAGGATATGACGTAGGTCTGGTCTGTGTGAACGGAAACTGCGAATATTCCAATGTAGGAGAGCTATATCTTTGTTATTTTATAGGTGAAAGCGCCGGTACGTGTTGGGGATCTGGGGGGGGGGACCTAGGGGGTGTTGTGACATGAGTGATTCCCGTGTGTATCCGGGAGGGAGGGAGAATGTGCGTATAGTTGGAGTTGAAGGGGGTGGGTTGTGTTGGGACAGAGTAGGAGGAAGTGGTGTGTGGGGACATTAGTGGTAGGAGGATGGATATCGGAAGGATGGATAGTTGGAGTTGAAGGGGATGTGTTGTCTTGGGAGGAATTAGAAGGAAGGGGTGTAGGGGTGCTATGAGTAAGAGGGGGGTGGATTTCAGGAGGATGTATATCGATGGTGGACGGAATTGGGGGGGGGGTAGGTTATGTTGAGAGGGAGTAGGAGGAAGGGGTGTTGGGTGAATACGAGTAGGAGGGGTATGGATATCGGCAATCACTTCAAGTGTGGAGGGAGCATGGGTTATGGAATTTTGTGTCTGAAGCATATAGGTTTGAATGTCTTCCATAGTTTCTGCAGTTGAGTTGGTTGGAGAGTTTTGTGGGACAAAAGTTTTCATATGAGGGAGGGAAGAGGAGACTGGTGCCTGAGGAGTAAAGGTAAAGGTAGGTGGAGGTAAGTGCGGTAGGAGAAGAAGGGGTGGAACGTTTAGTCTGTCTACTGCAGGTAGTGCGGAGAGGGAGAGGAGATGGTGTTGGGGCTGTAGTTGAGATTGGGGTGTCTGGATTTAGAATGGCAAAATGATTTGACTGGGGGAGGTTGAATGTAGAAGTGGAAGTGGTGGAAGTAGGAAAGTAAGTAGGTATAAGGGAGGGTGTAGGAACATCTTGAGGTGGAGGGGGAGGGGCAGAGCAAGAGACATTACTGGAGTAGGGAGTATAAGAGAAACCTTGTCGGCGTGTTTCCGGTCTGGCTTCACGTAGAATGAGACCATTTTTGTATCTGAGAGCTGTTACCTCAGATTCAAACTTGTAAGTGGGACAGCCACTATAAAATACATTATGGGGGCCGCCGCAATTAGCACATGTGCGTGTCTGTGCAAGGCAGTTTGATCTGTTATGACCGGGTTGGGCACAGAGGGAGCATCGGTCTGTGGAGCGGCAGTGTTTGGCAGCATGTCCAAATCGCCAACAATTTTGACACTGACGGGGAGGAGGTTGGTATGGTTGAAAAGGGAGGGATTGTCCACCAATGTAGATACGAACGGGAAGGTCATGTGTACTGAAAGTAATTTTGGCAATGTTAGTGGGTTTCTTTCGATGACGTCTTGGAGGAATGGAATAGCAATGTACTGATATCGTCCTGGTCTTTGAGGCAGCCGAGCAAGTCCTCCACAATCTGACCAATCTTTGGGATCGACTGGGCAGTTTGCTGAGGAGATGGAGACAGTTCCGGTACAAGTATTAAGAGTTGGATAAGGTTCTGCAGGGATGGGGTTGCCAGAGAGATCAGTTAGTTTTGATAATGCTATAGCTTTAGCTTCAGATCTGACTGTTACGAGACGGGAGCGATCGCGTCGGGTACGGAAAGGGACTTTGCCTACATGTTTTTTGGAGACATTGTTGAAAGAGGTGTTGCCTGAGTAAGGAGCTGTAGGGGGGATCACGAAAAATCGGTCCCATTTAGCTGAGCTAAATAGAGTAGTTCAAATACTTGTAGGGTTGGTGGTGGTAGAAGGACGGGGGCGTGTGGAAGCAGGAGTGTTGTTGAGGGGGGTAGTATTACAGAGATGGAGAATAAGGCTGTAAGGTAGTAATAAGGGAGGTTGGGGTGTTTGATGAAGGTTGTACGGGTAGAGTTGATGAATTTTAGGAAGTTGGAAGGGTAGAAATGTCTTCTGGAGTAGGAGTCTCTGCTTGGGTGGGTAATGCACCAGTAGGCATTGAGGAGTGGGTAGTGGTTTCAGTGTTCGGAGTCGTGGTCAAAGGAGAACCTGGGGTCAGGGAGCTGGTGGGGCTATTTGATGAAGGGGCAAGCCTCATTGCCTCTAATAAGGGTATTACATCTTCATTACTGGCCATGAGAAGCCTTCGTTATGTGAAGGGAGGAGGGGGGGGCACGTGGGTAGTCGGAATGACTGAAGGGGGAGGAAGAGATGGGGGGGGGGGGCACAGAGAAAGTAAGAAAGATGAATGAATAGGAGAGCGACTGAGGCAGAGAAAGTAAGAGAGAGAGAAAGGTGTGTATTTGATTAGGTTCAGACTGAGATTTAATGGTAATTTGATGTAATGTTTAGATTGGTAGAATAACAAAAAAATTTCTCATCAATACTTTATTATGATTTACCAGATTATATCAGCAATGATTAACCGTAGCCAAACATTGCAGTATCATGCATATGTATATATATATCCCCTTCATACCTTTGAATATGGCCAATAACTTAAGACACCAACCATTAGCCTTTGAATACACAATCACCAAATGCGCTATTAATCACCTTGGAATTTAAAAATAAACTACATAAAATCAGTGATCACTGAGGTTTTCTTCAGGTACATCATGCAGTATATAAGTGTGATTCTCTCTGATCCTTTTGCAAATCAAATATCAGAAATACTTTAATTTTGGGAAAGTACAGTGCTGGAGGAAAATCTGTTACAAGGGTGAAGAATAATCTTATTTTCATTGTATTTCTGTTCAGATGATAGCGTAACTCAACATGAAGCCTGTCTCTAACCTCATAATTTCATCTTAGCAGCAAAACACATTTACGATAATCGTGGGAGCACTGGTGAGGAATTCTGCTGGGCGGTTCCAATGTAATCCACAGAAGAATGGATGCCTGGTTTCAGTGATTCCTAGTCCTAAGATTCCCAGATTCCCGACTAACCGCACGCGGGGAGAACTTGCGTTATGTTCGGGGCTGACTTGAATTGCGGGGCGCGGTAACACATAGGGCTGGGACTGTTCGCCGTTACGACCGTTACCATCCAAGTGAGGAAGGACGTAACCTTGATCCAAACATCGACGCGATTACCATTGCGATGGTTACGGGTGTACACGGTTGGTTGTTTCTTACTGATCTTGGTGACGGTGTTCTTCTTCTTCTTCTTCTTCTTCTTCTTTTTCTTTTTCTTCTTCTTGTCCTCCTTCTCGTCTTCGTTCTGCTTCTTTTGTTTCTTGTTCGTTTTCTGCGCATCTGCCTTCTTTCTCCGTTCTATCCTCTTAGCTTGTCTTTTGGTCCTCCCTTTTGACATTCTTGTTCCCTCCTTTCGATCTTTCGGCTGTGTTCTCTTCCCATTCCCGCCATTATAACCTTGTGGCTTCGGTCTTCCTTCATCTTCCTTCCTTCCGTTCACACTCTTTTCCTCTTGCTGTCCTCTTCTTCCATTTCGTCCTCTTTCCTTAATTTCTTTCGCATTCTCTCTGTCTTGTTGTTGTTTTCCATTACGATTTCCATTATCATTTCTATTACCTCCACTTTCCTTAATTTTTTTCGCATTCTCTCTGTCTTGTCGTTTTCCATTACGATTTCCTTTACCATTTCCATTACCTTCACTTTCCTTCATTTCTTTCGCATTCTTTCTGCCTTGTCGTTTTCTATTATCATTTCGTAGTGTCTGTTCTGTACCATCGTTCTTCAATTTTCTCCTCTTTTTTCTCTCTTCCTTTTTCTTTTTCTTGTTCTTGTTCTTCTTATTCTTGTTCTTATTCTTTGCATTTTCGCAGCCTGGTGTTTGCTATGAAGGAAATACATAAAACAGATTAATATGATAATAAAATTGTTATCACTGTAAAATGTAGACTATTTCAACCAAGAACTTAAAAATCTTAAAATAGATTACACAAGTTAGCATATATGCAAATATATATCTAGTGCAAACATCATGTGTCAGTACCGAAATATATATATATATATATATATATATATATATATATATATATATATATATATATATATTTATTGATGACTAAAAGATTAAGCAAGAGTAAAGAGGGAACCTTAATAAAAAGAATATAAAAAAATATGCATCTTGTTTATCCTGATCCTACTCAATAGACGACTCATTTATCTGTAGCCTGTGCATAGTTCGGTCAATATTTCGGTCTTTCTGGATAACACTAGTAATAATGAAATGCATTGGTTCTCAAAGTAGACGGTTTCGCCCCCCTCCCCCAGGTGAGGCAAAAGGGGGCGACGGGATGGCATTAGGAGTATTATTTTTTATTCATTTATTTACCCATTATTATTGTTATTCAACAGAATCTGAAGGGCAAAATATGTCATAAACGTTAGGGTAATGGGGTCACGTGTGATTTTTATAGCGGATAAAAAGGTTTTATTGGGGAAATATCCCCCCCAATCCCTTGCCCGTTGTTGTCGTGGGGGGGCTTAGGAGACGAAGACTGAGACCCAATACAGGGATCTCCCCTGCCTAGGGCCTCAGCCCTCGACTCAACTAATTTTGCATGGTCTTTTCCCTCTCCAGCTTTTGTTTCCATCTCTTCTCCATCCCCTTCTACTATCTACTTCCTAAGGTGTGACAGCCGTGCTGAGAGGATGAAAGGCTGACCTAGTGCCAGTCCTGAACGGCCTGCGGGAACTATGGGCACGGTACTCCCGACTAATCTAGCCCTTACCTTCAGTAGCGAAAAGAGGTGGACCGTTTAGGCTTTTTTATATAATCCAGGTTCCCCATGACCAGTAATGAAAATGTAACCCCTATATTAGAGGCTATGAGGCTAGCCCCTTTATCAAATAGCCCCAACCCAGGCTCTCCTTTGACCACGGCTCCGAACACTGAAACTACTACCCACTCCTCAATGCCTGCTAGAGCATTACCCACCCAAGCAGAGAATCAATCTCCAGAAGACATTCCTACCCACCCAACTTCCTCAAATTCAACTCTACCCCTGCAACCTTCATCAAACAACCAATCCTCCCTTATTAATACCTTGCAACCTTATTCTCCATCATTCCGTAATACTCCCTCTTCCACACGTCCCCGACCATCCACCACCAACAACCCTACAGATATCTTAAATACTCTGTTTAGCCCAGCTAAATGGGACCGATTTTTCGTGATCCCCCCTACAGCTCCTTACTCAGGCAACACTTCTCTTTCAACAATGCCTCCAAAAACAAGTAGGCAGAGTCCCTTTCTATACCAGACGCGATCGCTCCCGTCTGGTAACAGTCAGATCAGAAACTGAATCTATAGCACTATCAAATTTAACTGATCATTCTGGCAACCCCATTCCTGCAGAATCTCATCCAACCCTTAATACCTGTACCGGAACTGTCTCTCTCTCCCCAGCAAACTGCCCAGTCGATACCAAAGATTGGTCAGACTGTGGAGAAGACTTATTAGGATGCCTCAAAGACCAAGATGTGAAATCAGTACATTGCTACACCATTCCTCCTAAAGGTCAACGAAAGAATCCGACCAATATTGCCAAAATTACCTTACGTACACATGACCTTCCCTTGCATATCTACATTGGTGGACAATCCCTCCCTGTTCGACCATACCAACCTCCTCCCCGTCAATGTCAAAACTGTTGGCGCTTTGGACATCCTGCCAAACATTGCCGTTCCACAGACCGATGCCCCATATGTGCCCAACCTGGTCATAATCGATCAAACTGCTCAGCACAAACACGAACATGTGCTAACTGCGGCGGCCCCCATAATGTATTTTATAGAGGCTGTCCCACTTACAAGTTTGAATCTGAGGTAGCAACTTTCAGATATAAAAACGGTCTCACTTTAAGTGAAGCCAGACAGGAAGCACGTCGACAAGGTTTCTCTCATACTCTATATTCTAGTAACATCGTTCGCTCAGCCCCTCCCCCTCCACCCCAAAATGTCCCCATTTCCACTTCTACATTCTACATCCCTCAGACCAATTCCTTTGCCACTCTAAACCCAGACACCCCAATATCAACCATAGCTCCTATCTCAACTACAGCCCCAACACCAACCCCTCTCCCTCCCCGCACTACCCGCAGTAGACAGACTAAACGTTCTAACCCCTCTTCCCCTACAGCACAATCACCTCCACCTACCTATACCTTTGTTCCTGAGACACCAGTCTCCTCTTCCCCCCCTCATAAGAAAACCTTTATCCCAGAAAACTCTCCAACCAATTCCAGTGCAGAAACAATTACCTTCTCAAAAAACTCTCCAACAAACTCCACTGCAGAAACAATGGATGACATTCAAAGCTATATGTTTGAGACATAACTCATGCTCCTTCCACACTTGAAGTGGTTGTCGATATTCATACCCCTCCTACTAATATTCCCCCTACACCCCTTCCTCCTACTCCCTCTCAACACAACTTAACCCCCTCAATTCCGTCCACCTCCGATAGCCATCCTCCTGATATGGATCCCCCTCTTACTCACAGCACCCCTACACCCCTTCCTCCTAATCCCTCCCAAGACAACACATCCCCTTCAACTCCAACTATCCATCCTTCCGATATTCATCCTCCTAACACTAATACTCCCCCCACATCTACTCCCTCCCAATACAACCCAACCCCTTCAACCCCAACTATAGGCACATTCTCCCTTCCTCCATCCCCTCTATCCTTTGCACTCCCTCCCGGATACACACGAGAATCACTCATGGCACAACAATGCCCTTCTCCAGATTCCCTACCTCCTAATATCCCTCCTTTACACCCCCTAGCTCCTTCCCCTTCAAATTCCCCAACACGTACTTGCGTTATCATTCATAAATCAACTAGGATATAGCTCTCCTACATTGGAATATTCACAGTTTCCGCTCTCATAGATCAGACTTACGTCATATCCTTGCTTCTTATAATCCATCTATTATCTGCCTCCAAGAGACTTTCCTCACACACGCTCCTATTCCAATTCCCAATTACCATTTTATCTTTTCCCCAGACTCCCTTTATGCCTCGTCTATACTTATCCATCACAAAACACCTTATGTCATACCTCCCATACAAACTTCTGTCTCGTGCACAGCTATTCGCAGCTTTCTTCGCCGCTGGATCACAGTGATTTCAGTCTACTTCTCCCCATCCCATCCCATTGACTCTACTGCCTTTGAGACTAATTTCCCAACTCCAACCACCTTTCCTCGTAGTTGGTGATTTCAACTGCCGCCACACTCTGTGGGGTGACTCTACCACCAACTCCCGAGGCCGATCTTTACAACGCTTCCTCTTCACAAATAACCTAATTATTCTTAATTCAGATCGCACTTTGACATGCGCACACAATCCTTTTCATGCCTTGACCTCTCTCTATGCTCTCCTACTTTACATCTAGATTTCCATTGGTCAGTTCTAGACCACTTCCCAATACTCCTTTCTCCTACTTCATATGTACCACTTCCTAATCCTCCACGCTGGTGCTTTGATAGAGCTGACTGGCATACTTTCACTTTACTCTTTACTATACCTATCCCTCCATCCCCCTTACCGTCCATTTCAGATATGCTACATTGTTTTACAACCACGATCCTAAGAGCTGCCTATACAGCCATTCCTCGAACTTCAAGACCTTATACCTCTAAATGTGTTCCATGGTGGAATTCTGATTGCACCAAACTGCTTCGCTTAAAACAAGCAGCCTGGAACAGCTATCGCTACAAACGAGGCACCCCTCACCAGCTATCAGCCCTTATTTCCTTTAAAAGAGCATCTGCCCATCTTCGCCGTACAATTAAAAACAGCAAAACAAATAGCTGGCAAAATTATGTCTCCTCAATTACATCTTCTACATCTATTTCAGCTGTTTGGCGACGGATCCATAAATTATCAGGCAAACATCCCCCCATCCTGCACCCGTCCTCCATATTCGAGATATTCTCATCTCTGAGCCTGTCGAAGTAGCTAATGAACTGGGCAACCATTTCAGCCAGGTCAGTAGTGGCTCTCACCTTTCCCCACACTTTTCTTCCATTAAAGCCATCAAGGAACACACCCCTATTACCTTCACCCTATCCTCTGATGAGTCCTATAATGCTCCTTTTTCTTCTTCTGAACTCAACGCTGCATTACAGTTGTGCCGCAACACTCATGAAGGCCCTGATGGTATTCACTATCGTATGCTCCGACACCTCCCTTCTCCCTCTAACTAGCTGCTTGTGCAAACTACTAGAACGAATGGTTAACTTCCGTTTAATGTGGTACCTTGAATCTCATAATCTCCTTTCCCCTTCCCAGTTTGGTTTCCGACGTGCCCGAAGTACAGCAGACCCACTTGCCCATTTTGAGACATACATTACATCGGCATTTGCACGCCATGAATATGTATTAGCCATATTCTTTGATCTAGAAAAAAACATATGACACCACATGGCGATACCATATCCTCCAACAATTGTCCTCCCTTGGTTTATGTGGAAACATGGCCGTTTTCATTAAATCCTTCCTTTCTAAACGTACTTTCCAGGTCAAGATTGCCTCTTCCACGTCATCATCTTTTCCTCAATTCGAAGGCGTCCCACAAGGAAATGTGCTTAGTACCACTTTATTCCTTCTTGCTGTAAATGACATAGTCTCAGTCCTACCACCAGGAGCCCGAGCATCACTATATGTTGATGACTTTAACCATTTATGCATCTGGCACATCCATACCAGATCTCTGTCAATTCCTTCAGTCTGCAATAACATCAGTAACTTCTTGGGCCACCAACCATGGCTTTCGCTTCTCTACCTCTAAATCTTTCCCCATCCTTTTCTCTCGCTCACGTACGGTCCCCAAACCCCCACTCTTCTTATATAACGCTCCACTCCAATGCCGTTCTTCTGGCAAAATCCTAGGCGTTATATTTGAATCCAAATTGTCCTGGCGAGACCATATCTTGTACATCAAAGAAAAAGCTCAAGGTCGGCTCCAAATCTTACAAACTCTTTCACATATCTCCTGGGGCTCAGATCGCAAAACTCCTCCATCTTCATGTTACCTTGATTCTCTCCACTCTAGATTATGGATGCCATATCTACTCCTCTGCCTCAACCTCTCTTCTTGCTCACCTTGATACAATTCACCACAGCGGTCTCCGCTTAGCACTATGCGCCTTCCGCTCCTCTCCAGTTGAGAGCCTACATACTGAATCTGGCATGCCGTCCCTCTCTCGACGTCGAGCACTTCTCTCTCTTCGATGCTATGCTCGATTTCACCAATTTTCCCTTACCAAACTAACTATTCCACAATCCTTGCTTCATACCTTTACCTCTTCTCCACGTTTACCAACTCCTCTCCCTGTACGCATGGATACCCTCCTCTCCCATTCCCCCTTCCCTCATCTCCGACCTCTCCCATTGTCTGTCCATTCCATTCCTCCAGCATTCATGTTTACACTGACGGTTCCAAATCCATCTCAGGAGCTGGATTCGCAGTAACATTCCCAAATTGCACTTTCAAATACACCCTCCCTCCTGAATCTAGTGTCCTTACTACAGAACTATATGCACTCCTTTTTGCCTTAAGACGCATATACTCATCCCCCTCTTCCTCTTTTACTGTTTTTACTGACTCCCGTAACTCTTTAACCCTCGTAAAGTCTATGCACTCGACCGATCCCCTTGTCTGTAAGATCCAGAACTGGTTGTTCTATCCACACAT
>NC_091555.1:15500861-15503361 GCF_042767895.1 Penaeus vannamei
GAAAGAGAGATAGAAAGAAAGAGAAAGAAAGAGAAAGAGAAAGAGAGAGAGAGAGAGAGAGAGAGAGAGAAAGGCCGAGTTTTTGAGAGCTGAGCCCGTCGGCCGCCTCCACCCACCCTGAAGATGTAAGGACACCTGATGTTGTTCAAGTAGGGCTGCGGGTATTGCGGGGAGGTTATCACACGGTCCTTCGGCGGTGCTTTGGTTCCTTGCAGGATGTAGAAGACGCCGCCGCAGCATCCTGGCGGGGATCTCGCGACCAGTCTGGGGAGAAGACGAGCGGTGAGGAAAGAGCGGATGAAAAAGATGCAGAGGATGAGGGAGGAGGGAGGAGGAAAGAGGATGAGCGGTGAGGATATTGAAGATAAGGGAAGAAAGACAGGAAGGAGAAGGGAGGGTCTTGAGAATGTGATAGATATATGTATATGTATATGTACATATATATATATATATATATATATATATATATATATATATATATATGTGTATATATATATATGTATATATATATATATATATATATATATATATATATATATATATATATATATATATATATATGTGTGTGTGTGTGTGTGTGTGTGTATATATACACACACAATTTATGTATATACATATATATATATATATGTATAAATGTATATACATACATATATATATATATACATATATATATATAAATATATATATATACACACATATATACATATATATATGTATATACATATATACATATATATATATATATATATATATATATATATATATATATATATATATATATATATATATATATGTATATGAAAATTAGCAATACCCTGTGTAAATGGTTTGTGATGGTTTCACTAAATATGCAAATGAGTGACTGGGTGTGTGAGGATTTGGGTGATCGAGCCATTTGCGTGTGCTCGTCGACGGGTTCACGAACCCGAAACAGAAGTGAGGTCAGCGACCACGACAGCCTGCCACTTGGCTCCGATCTCTACACCTATTCACTTCATGCAAGTAATTACATTACATGTGGAATTCTTGTTGGACTTTGTTTATTAATTTGAAACTGCTCTAATTCTACCCTTAAAAAAGGGTATGTGATATATGTTAAGTGTATAAGTATGTGTATATAAAAAATAAACTATATGGATTTCTTTATACTAGCCCCTGAATCTTGTTTTAATGAATGACATTGTACACAGCCCATTGACTGTTGAACAGCAAACTGAAAACGTAATTGTTAAACAGGAAGCATCAGTTAGTGGGCGCAAGATCTTATCAGGCGAATTCTACAGTGTGCATTGCCCGGAGGTTTATTAATGTGCAGAGATATTGTACACTTATTTTTTGTGAGATCCTGACAAGTTCGAATGGCTGTTTGCACGGCTCTCACATTCCCTCCGTCCCTCCTTCGCCTTACTAGAGACAATACCTATATATGGCAATAAAACAGTGAAGTCTTCTAAAAATATTTCAATTTGAAAACAATTGCTTAATATTAATGCAAATACAGTTCAATCAAAATTTCATTGTTGTACCCACTACGAAAAAAAAAATAAATAAAATAAACTGAGTGACGGCTTAACAGTAAAGATAAAAAAAAGGCCGAACACCTTCAAGAGAGACACACAAAGGTTGGCGCCCCACCGCCACTCAGGTTCCAATAAAATAACGCCAGTTCGAGGCCTCGGAGCGCCTGGCGTTCGAAGCTGTGTTGTTTAAAGGACGGAAGTGGTCTTCTTTCTTCTTTTATAGGGTTTTTAAGTGGTGGATCTCCAAGGGAAGAGTTAAACTACAGCCCATAGAGAAAATATACTCACTTTACGTTTGGAATTATGTTTGTCAAGCCACCGGTGACAAAGTAGGCGAGAATCTGATCACCGAAACTTTCGATTGTTACATTTCCTTTCAGATTGCAGAACCTTACAAAAAAGAAAAAGAAAATGCCATTACAGTCTCACATGGAAGATGTCTCGAGATAAAATAAAATATAGGTAATGGATTTGTCTAAAATCAGGTGAGATACATACGCACCCTTAAAGTTAGCACTCACCTGTGTGATACATTGTATCGATCTCTGATTTCGAAGAAAGGATTACTGGCAACGCTTTGGTTGTTGATGTCACACCCATCGAAAATCTTTCCCGTGTCTGAGTTGATAAAGGAAATCTCTAGCAAGTCTATCCTGAAGGTGGAAGGAAGAGCCGGTATTACATACACAGTGAGAGAGAGTGTACATTACCATTTAGACAGGAGGAAGTTGCGTCCAAAAGTCACGCCAGCCTACTGTGTCTCCCTAGTCCAGGGTCAGAGCCCACAAAGGCTGCTCTAGCCTCGTGGCTTACACAATCGAAGCACTGAAGGTGTAGGCAGAAGCACTAAAAATGTAGTAAATCTGCATACATTTCATATAAATTATTCTCTATATTTACGCCAACAACCCAGAAGATTAGTGTCTAGCGAGCTGAGGTCGCGGATAACGAGGCAGCAGAAGGGCGCACTTTTTAAT
>NC_091555.1:15508361-15515861 GCF_042767895.1 Penaeus vannamei
GATGGTTGTGTTGGAGGTGCCGTCGGTGGCTGTGTTGGAGGTCCCGTCGGTGGCTGTGTTGGAGGTCCCGTCGGTGGCTGTGTTGGAGGTCCCGTCGGTGGCTGTGTTGGAGGTCCCGTCGGTGGCTGTGTTGGAGGTCCCGTCGGTGGCTGTGTTGGAGGTCCCGTCGGTGGCTGTGTTGGAGGTCCCGTCGGTGGCTCTGTTGGAGATCCCGTCGGTGGCTGTGTTGGAGGTCCCGTCGGTGGCTCTGTTGGAGGTCCCGTCGGTGGCTGTGTTGGAGGTCCCGTCGGTGGCTGTGTTGGAGGTCCCGTCGGTGGCTGTGTTGGAGGTCCCGTCGGTGGCTGTGTTGGAGGTCCCGTCGGTGGCTGTGTTGGAGGTCCCGTCGGTGGCTCTGTTGGAGGTCCCGTCGGTGGCTGTGTTGGAGGTCCCGTCGGTGGCTCTGTTGGAGGTCCCGTCGGTGGCTGTGTTGGAGGTCCCGTCGGTGGCTCTGTTGGAGGTCCCGTCGGTGGCTCTGTTGGAGGTCCCGTCGGTGGCTCTGTTGGAGGTCCCGTCGGTGGCTCTGTTGGAGGTCCCGTCGGTGGCTGTGTTGGAGGTCCCGTCGGTGGCTGTGTTGGAGGTCCCGTCGGTGGCTGTGTTGGAGGTCCCGTCGGTGGCTCTGTTGGAGGTCCCGTCGGTGGCTCTGTTGGAGGTCCCGTCGGTGGCTCTGTTGGAGGTCCCGTCGGTGGCTCTGTTGGAGGTCCCGTCGGTGGCTCTGTTGGAGGTCCCGTCGGTGGCTCTGTTGGAGGTCCCGTCGGTGGCTCTGTTGGAGGTCCCGTCGGTGGCTCTGTTGGAGGTCCCGTCGGTGGCTCTGTTGGAGGTCCCGTCGGTGGCTCTGTTGGAGGTCCCGTCGGTGGCTCTGTTGGAGGTCCCGTCGGTGGCTCTGTTGGAGGTCCCGTCGGTGGCTCTGTTGGAGGTCCCGTCGGTGGCTCTGTTGGAGGTCCCGTCGGTGGCTCTGTTGGAGGTCCCGTCGGTGGCTCTGTTGGAGGTCCCGTCGGTGGCTCTGTTGGAGGTCCCGTCGGTGGCTCTGTTGGAGGTCCCGTCGGTGGCTCTGTTGGAGGTCCCGTCGGTGGCTGTGTTGGAGGTCCCGTCGGTGGCTCTGTTGGAGGTCCCGTCGGTGGCTGTGTTGGAGGTCCCGTCGGTGGCTCTGTTGGAGGTTCCGTCGGTGGTTGTGTTGGAGGTTCCGTCGGTGGTTGTGTTGGAGGTTCCGTCGGTGGTTGTGTTGGAGGCCCCGTCGATGGTTGTGTTGGAGGCATCGTCGATGGTTGTGTTGGAGTTTCCGTCGGTGGCTCTGTTGGAGGTCCCGTCGGTGGCTCTGTTGGAGGTGCTGTCGGTGGCTCTGTTGGAAGTCCCGTCGGTGTTTGTGTTGGAGGACCCGACATTGATAATATAATAGTCAAGAAGCAGAATTCAGCAAGCAATTTAGTTCATTTTAAAACTCAGCAATGACAGCTTAAAAGAAATTCAGAATTATCCATTTTCTTCTTGGGAAACATACCCATGGTAGTGCTGGCAGATGGTGGTGTAGAAGGCGCCTCTGTACCTACAAATGTCCGGGAATAAAATCAATTGAAGACTAGAAAACGGAAAATGAAACAAAGTATGCACGGTTCTTGTACAAGTTCCGAAAAGAACTTGGACAAGATCTGGCATCCTCTATAGGCCGCAATGAAAACCAAGTGATTTGGACCATCAATGGAGATTGCGGCCGGGATCTCCATTGCCAGTAACCAACCAACAAGGCCCACTGCGCCGCCGAGCCTGTACTGAAATGCTAGTCAGTTCAATACAGCTTGAGGCCTAGAGGAAAATAGGAGAGCCTTAGAAACTGCAGGTTCATGGTGTGGAAAGGTACATACTCACTTGATTCCACTACGTTTTTTTCTGGCTTGTTATGGTATCACCTACTGTTGTTTACCCACAAGGAAGAAATTATGTTAAATGGGGCCAACGTTGTCGTTCCTGATGTAAGAATGTTTTATTATGAATGCAGGTCCAGTGTAGAAGTTCCTCATATACTCGAAGACCCAGTTGTACGGTCGCAGCGTGTGACCTGCACAGAGATGGAAATTTTGTTTTAAATTCAGCTTCTTAAAAGTTATAAAAGCAAACTGCATTACATGTTGATTTGATTTTTTTTAATGATATTTTATACAATATATAAATGGAATACAAGTCATTTCGATTCTTTGTCCTGCATTTGTTTGTTATATTTACAATTTCTGTAACATATACAGTAAATAGAAATTTTCTCTAAGTATAAGATGTGACATTAGACCACCTAAACCGTTTAGCCAAGTAAACCTAAAACAAATATTCCTATATTATTCTAAACGGCTGTAGAAGCTATGAAACATTTCGTTATCATCAAGTTTTGCTTTCCATCTGTTGATTATAACAACACTGAGCAAATTATACAATTAATCGTGTCTAGTTATATCTGATATCTTGCACTGGTTAAATGCAGTGACATTTACCTCCAATCCCTATTTATCAGTATATCTCCTTTGAGAGGGCGGGGCAGTTGCCAATTCAAGATTTCAAGAAGGAAAAAAATAGTCTAACCTCAATGTTGTACATTCTCCGCATATACTTTTAACCTAAATGGTATTGGTTATTTGTCAAAACATATCCTGATTTCCGCTCTTCCTTAGATATATAGTCTATAAAGTACTCAACATATCTTTACATTTCTTTGGTTTTGACTCAACCTAGGACCTATCCAAAATTTTCCCAAAATATTTGGGCCCAACAGGACTTGACCGTCACCTGGCTTCTGTTTGGTCACTAAAAATAGTACAGTGACGTCATGATGTAAACATTGCTGCGCATTGTTTTTTCGTGAACTCCCGTTGTTTTTTTACTTGGACTTGTTGACAGTCTAGACTGAATGATGATGGAATTAGGCGAAAGAGATGGCTTGCGTGGTAAGTTTTCTTCTTGATTTGGGTCCACCGATGTCAGCAAGTATTCCTGAACAATGTGAACCAGCCACACCCAACAACCAAACTTAGCTCAGAGATTTTTAGATGAGAATTGCCCTAAGCATGTTCATCATTATTTAGACCAGTGTAAATGAAATTTACATGAAACTGTATATAGTTCTTGGGAGTCCTAGACACATGTAGCAAAATGCATGGTCCAGGGCTAGGGGTACAGGTAGGCCTAGCCTATGACTGTAAACTTGCTGAGATCTCCACCACTGGCATTGGCAAAATCAGGGAGCATCAGGCCTCTAGTCCTAGATGGCTTAGGTCTATGGTAGGCTCTATATAGGGCATAGGCATAGGAAGAAACTGGAGCCTCTTGCGCAAACACTGGAGTCACCCTCCAGAGCCATAAAATTATGATGGGACAGGCCCTCTCCAGTCATAAAGCTAGGTACGCCGCCCTAGGAAAAAGAGATATGGCCCTACTTTTTAAGGCCTAGGTCTATGCCACATAAGGAAAATCTAGAGGGCTCGCAAATCCGGCTGTCTGTTGCACTGAGCGGACAAGAATTCCCTGTAGTACCAGGAAATTTCTCCTATGATTTTATCATAAAAACAAAGACATAACAATTCAGACACTGTGGAAACCAGGCATTTCATTTATTAAAGAATCAGTTTTCTGTTTTACAGAAAGAAATGTGTAATGCTTGTTTTATATTTAGGCACAGGATAGAATTACAACAGCTGTACTCACTTATCCATATTATAGTAATAGAGTTACGGCAGTCCACTGCACATGCGCATAACCTGGTCATTTTGAAAATTACTTGCGTTTGATGAGGCCTTTTCCCATTTCCTAACCTAACCTAACTTGTTAGGTTGGTTATTCGCGTCGCTCGCACATGCTCAAAAGGCACTGCCGGAGCACTAGCCCAGTTGGTGCGCAGTACGGCTGCCGTAACAATAGACTGCGTTATATTTATTCGGTAATTTTCTATATTACCTTTGCCTCTCCGATATCGACAATTTTGGTATCTTTGGATTCCTCTCACTGTCCACATTGCAAATATATAGTTTTTATTGCGCGGAAACCCCCCATTTGCGACAAATTTGGCCCCGATACCAGGGGAGGGCATGAAAGGTTCCAGGAAAAACGCAGGGTCAAATAACACTGATAATATACCCACAGTGAAAATAACAATGGTTATTCACATGACTCTCCATTGCAGGGGGCTGTGCCCCCTGCAACCCCCCTTGGGGGGGCTGCCACCCCCCAACCCCTGCCAAGGACACCAAACCTCCACCACGTATTCCCGGCAGGCTAGAGCGTTACACAGTTATCGGCGATCTCGTACCTCGTAACATTCCCACTGAATCAGCATACTAACCTTGACATAGTCAACATTGCATACAGATACGATTGTAGTATAATCAGGATGAACAAGATATACCATGAACAGAAGAACGGCGGTGGCCCGCCCTCGTCGGGTCGGCGGGTTTTGCGCCTTTTTCGATGCATCTAGTTCGTGTGCGCTCTATCCTGCCATGAATACATGGGGGATACTTTGTGTCCTCGGCGGGGGTTGGGTGGCGGCACCCCCCTCAGGGAGGGTCGCAGAGGGCGCAGCCCCCTGCAGTGGCTCATGTGAATAACCATGGTTATTTTCACTGTGGGTTATATTATTAGGGTAATTTTCTATATTACGACCGCCGCTCCGACATCATCGCCCCTGCTATCGGGGCCAAGTTTGCCGCTAACGGGAGGTTTCCGCGCAATAAAACCTACATATTTGGATTGTACAGAGTGAGAGGAATCCAACAATACATTAATCGTCGATATCGGAGAGGCGAAGGTAATATAGAAAATTACCCATAAAGCATTGTAAAACTATTTGAATTCTTCCTTTTCAAAATTTTACCTCGTAGAAATAGATACTAATATTTTCTCGGCTGAATATGCTCTGCACATGCCAATGACAGATGCTAGGTGGAGCTATAACCATAATATTACAGTAGAATACGTCACACTACAGTCTCTTGGATTCTTGCACAAGTCATAATCCTTTCTTAGAGGAGACTTTTGAACTGCCAACAAATAAATGACACTGCAAACTGTACTGGAATACAGCTCACTCTACAATGTACAAATTATTTCAAAATGTCGAACACCCGTTCCAATTTCATTAAACAAACGTAAAAATAATTACATCGTATCCTAAAGCAGGTAGCACTGACGCTTCACATCACAGGCACATCACGACAGGATGACCATGTGAGGGTAGACAATCAGTCTGCACAACGGCAAGCCCAACTCCAGTGCTCATTCCCAGGCTACACTGAAGTCCTTGGGGTCAACTATTGCAACTGGGCTCTAGCACTTCCACTGCCTGCTCTTTCCCAGAAATACTGATTATAGGAGAATGTGCAAACGCAGTTTCCGTGAGCGTGTTACCCCACAAACCTTCCTCGAGGTGGTGGTGGTGCCCAGGAACACAGCCAGTCATAACACAGATTACATTAGAAGCGTTTTAAGCAGGGGAGCGCTTGGGCAAGAATTCTTGCCGATAGGCCAAGCGCTGTACCGTTCCCTGCTTAAAACGCTTTCCAAGGCAGGCAGGCCCTCTTCAGTGATGCCAGACATGTGGAAGTGTCTTTTTATAACAGTCCTTGATGAGCATAGAAATATCAAAATAACACACAAAATATACATACTTGGGTTTTAAAAGCAATATTACCACCAACAATCTCGGAAAGAGATAACTTATGCACAAGTCAAGGGTGGAGTTTATTTCACTGGCGGTTGGTAACACTTTGGGCGCTCAATTCAAAACAACTGACAAGCTAGCGCCGTATCAAGATGGCAGAGTAAATTTACCCAAACATCTTAACAAATTGCAATATTCTCTCCTATATTCATATAAAGTGCCTCTAAAACAATGACACACACTTCCGATTGACAGCCCTTTCATTCTGACGCGTTATCAAAACAAATGAATATCCTTGAATTAAAATATAGGCCTACCCATTTCCATATATCCGATTTTATGAGGTTAAATATGACAAATCATCGAATATGATATCAACAGAAGAATATTGCTAGAATTTCACAGACTTTTTCACTTGAAATATTCTTTATTTCATAAAAAAGCAGATATGTTCTCGATTTAGAAAGACGAGTTTAACAATAAGAGGAAAATTGTTCGTCTTATAATCATTTATTATTCATAAGTAAAACTTTTTATTCCCATAATCTCCATTATCTCCTTTCGTTTTCAGTTAATTTCAATTTCTTTGAATATGATTTTAAGAAAATTACAGAATCAGATACCGTGAAAAAAATATTTATCTGATAAGATATTAAGCGGAGCAGGGAAAGTTCTTGCCTGAAGGCCTGCCTGCCTTGGAAAGCGTTTTAAGCAAGGAACGGTACAGCGCTTGGCAAGAATTCTTGCCAAGCGCTCCCCTGCTTAAAACGCTTTTAGTCTCTGATTTGCACTGTACTAGTTTATGCTGGTAACAGAACAAGCATTTACATCGTTATAAACTCTATGAAGATCACTGATTGCAGTAATATATTCAAACTACATACTGCAATAAAGCTTATATAAGGATAATAGTATTACATTTTATACATTTAACTAAAGTTCAGTTAAGCATAGGTTCGTTGTCATTGAATCAGTTGTGTAGCCGCGTGGCGCCACTTTTATTTTTGAAAAATTAAATTGCTGTAAATATGTTGAAAGTAGATCAATTAATGGTTGACAATATATTAGAATTGGCCTCCCAAGTCTATTAGTCATTAATAACGTGTGATTATCTTTATTAATTTGTCTATGACTCCCCCAAAAATGTCTTTGACAAGCATTTTTTGTCTGTGACTAGGTCGAAGTTTTAGGACAGGTGTGGGTGTTACACGCGCTTAAAACTACAATGCAAATTTACACAAATCTGAAATAATTTTGCATCGAATATGAGAGAAAAAAACTTGGAAGCCCCAGTTGATTTGTTATTTAGTCGTTACTTGTATTTTACAGCTATTTTCAATTCATATCCATAAGGATATCTTAATTTTTTTCCTTATGCAAAGAACTGTCTTTAATTTGTTTTTATGCAAATTTCCTCTTGAAGATTATTCCGCTTTGGAAATTATAAGAAAAGCTTCGAGGCCACTTGATGAATTATCAAACGACAAATGAGCCTTCTCCTTCATTTATATTGCTGTATTTTATTTATAAAACGCAAATAGTGGCACCGCCTTTACAAATGATGCAATGGCAATGAAAGTAGGAAAGCCAAATCACATTCAGTGCCTCTCCCAGCATCCCATTCATCGGTGTATGAAAACAAACAAACAAAGACAGCTAACTCCTTATTTTTCTAATCACCTCGACAGAAGTAGATTTCGAAATCTGTCACTGCTTCTGCACTTCAGTGGCGACTCGAATACAGACGAAGGTACCGAGCCATAAAAAAATTCATCCTTCATTGGCCACTTCACCCCATTCATCCTGGGACAGTTTTCAAGAATGGTCTG
>NC_091555.1:15528361-15530048 GCF_042767895.1 Penaeus vannamei
ATATATATATATATAAAATATATAAAATATATATACATATATAATATATATATATATATATATATATATATATATATATATATATATATATATATATATAATAGATATATATATATAAATAAAATATATATGTATATATATGTATATATATATATATATATATATATATTACAATGGCAGATTGTAGTATTTCTGAGATATTACATAAAAAGAAGGGTTGATGATATATCCAATATTACAAAAATAATGGCTTCCGTTTATGTATGTATTTTGCTTAAAAATATCCGTTCGAAATAATATAATGAGCATTTGGCGAAAATATCCGTTGTTTTTCTTTTTCTTCTATTCTTTAAAGGAATTCAGACCGGGATAAAACTGGAAAATGTCGGCAGGGACCTGAGTAATCACAAAGGAAGTTTTATCACAAAGCATCAACATACAGCATTCTAGGGGAAATTCAGAGGTCGTGCCCTTAAGACAGTTTTCAGGGAACAGGGGTAAATTACAACAAACTAGGGTAAAGCTGCTTTTTTACTGCTATTTGTAGACTTTGGAATAGATTGCCTTCAGAGACTGTAACTTCTCAGACTCTTGATAAGTTTAAAAGGTCAGCTAACATTTATTTCTTACGTAAATAGCTGACTTTCTATTCTTTCATTCTTTCTGAAGGCCCTATCACACTGGCACTCTTTCCGTCAATTTTTTGCGTTTCGTTATTTTAAAGAAATATGATGTATATTGTATATACGATTCTAAAATATTAACTTATGTTTATATTCACTCATCCCATCTAATTTATTAATAGCACAAGATCAACACGGTAATTTGTCAGACGGAAACGGTCGCCACCGTCCTGGTCTGGGAGGCGTTCCGTTTGTAGACGATCCTTGCGGAAAGCCTCAGATTCAGACGAAACCCCAGAAACTGACGGAAAAAGTGCTAGTGTGATAGGGTCTTTAGCTGTATCTTGACCTGCACTGACACCTTTGGTGGTATATATCTCGATTCTTTCAGTGTCTTTGCATAGCTTATAAGATTGATGATGATGATGATGATGATGATGATGAT
The DNA here is from genome assembly GCF_042767895.1 of Penaeus vannamei. Taxonomy (NCBI): domain Eukaryota; kingdom Metazoa; phylum Arthropoda; class Malacostraca; order Decapoda; family Penaeidae; genus Penaeus; species Penaeus vannamei. Next base: position 15,529,430 of record NC_091555.1, read on the forward strand.
GATGATGGTGATGGTGATGATGATGATGATGGTGATGATGATGATGATGATGATGGTGATGGTGATGATGATGATGATGATGATGATGATGATGATGATGATGATGATTGTTGATGGTGATGATGATTGATAATGGTGATGATGATTGATGATGATGATTGATGATGGTGATGATGATTGATGATGATAATAATAATAATAATAGTAAATTCCAGGGGTAATGCAGACAGTATAAGTGACACCAATCGAAGCCCTTCTTATATCAAGTGTACTTTGCATCGTGAACAGACAACTTCCGGGCAGCAGCAACCCAGCCTAGAAGCTACTATCATGTATTCGAATCTTTGTCCTATTTGCTAGAAGTCACTGAGGTGTAGATGGCGTGAATAAAATTCTTTAGTTCTGCGGTATTTTTCATTTATTTTGTGTGTGTGGTATTCTTTCACAAGAATAAGTGATTATTTTATTTCTCCGATGATTGTGGATTCTATAAACATCTTGAATTTGGATTTTTAAAAAATATATTACATTTATGAATTTAATAACTTTTAGTTTAGGCCATTTTAAAATTTACTTACCCCCCAAAAAAAAAGAAAAAAATATATGAAATATATATATA
>NC_091555.1:15530548-15535548 GCF_042767895.1 Penaeus vannamei
AAGAGAGAGAGAGAGATAGATGGATAGATAGATAGATAGAGAAAGAGAGAGAGTGGCGATAGAGATAGATAGATAGAGAGAGAGAGAGAAAGAGAGAGAGAGGAGATAGATAGAGATAGATAGATAGACAGATAGATAAATAGAGAGAAAGAGAGATAGATAGATAGATGGATAGATAGATAGATAGAGAAAGAGAGAGAGTGGCGATAGAGATAGATAGATAGAGAGAGAGAGAGAGGAGATAAATAGAGATAGATAGATAGAGATAGATAGATAGACAGATAGATAAATAGAGGGAAAGAGAGATAGATAGATAGATAGAGAAAGAGAGAGAGTGGCGATAGAGATAGATAGATAGATAGATAGATATAGAGAGAGAAGAGAGAGAGAGAGAGAGACTACCATGTTGAAACTACCGTTGCTTCTGCATGGGTTTTAAGCAACAGATTATAACCAAAAAATAACAACGCGAACGGGAAAAGCTAGTTTGCTTCTCCTGACGCACGTACACATTGATATTTATCAACCAACTACAGCAGAAATTATCGACTGAATCAATCAAGCCCCATTATATATTACGAAACCCATAACATACACGGTAACTCAGAAGCAAGAGTGGTTTACCTGGTGTGGTGGAGATTCTGCATGCTTGGCAGGGGTTGGGGGCAAAGGTCAAAAGTTGAAAATAAAACCGTTGCCGGGGGAGGGGGGGGGGGCGGGAAGGATAAGAAGGGGAGAGAAAGGGTGATTTAGTGAGAGAGAAAGAGCCGGGGCTTGAAACAGCATGCGGGGTAATAGATGGGGATGGATGACGGAGAGGCGGAAAGGCGGATGAAGGTCAGCAAGGGAGGGCCCGCGGCATCTGTGCTCGCCGCAGCCATGCCATGATTTCCCGTTCGGCGTGCGAGCCAGCCAGCAAGGTTGATCATGTCCGGGCTGCGGGTTGCACTCGGCTAACGAGGGAGGCAGGGAGTGGAAAAGGCAGCCTGCCAGGCGCCATCTCCGGCTCCACCGTGCACGGACTCCGCGGTCATGGCAACGGTGGTGCCCTCGGCTAACCTGGGTGAAGGGTGAAGGGTGAAGCACGGGTGCGATTGCAAACCGAGATTGCGTCGATCAGAGATTTCTCCCTGTCGGCGGCGGGACCCGGGGAGATGTGCTCGGGCGATCACATCACGGGTGGCTCATCATACCTGGCCGTGGCATCTCCTCCCGGCTCGCGCGCTGCCACTCCTTCCGACAAAGGAGCCGCGGCCATGGCACGGGTACGAACGGCAGATGCCACGTGGCGGAAATCCGGAGCCAGTGAGGTGAGGGTAAGGGTTAGGATGTGGGACGCTTACCTATGTTAGGGAAAGGTTAAGGAAAGGGGTCGAAGGGGAAGTTAATTAAAAAGTGAAAATGGCTTACTTTAGAGTAGCTGTTTTATGGGGGAAACATTCAAGACAACTACACAAGAATAAAACATGGTATTAAAATTAAAGATTAAAATAACGTGAACGTAAGAGAAGTAAAAGAAACTAAAAAAAACAAACGCAAACCAGGAGAGAACGAGCCGAGCCGCTGACCTTCCCGGCCCTCGCCACCCGCGTCGAAACGGACCTCGGGAGGAACTCACTGGCCATTCCTCGGGCGAAAGGGGTTAGGGTGACGGCGGCCAAGGCTAAGTGTGGTTTTAGGGCGTGTGTGTGTGTCTACATAGAAGCACACACACACACACACACACACACACACACACACACACACACACACACACACACACACACACACACACACACACACACACACACACACAACTCACACATACACATATATATTTACATATACACGACAACAAAAAGCAACCGACTTAAAAAGCTAAGGGAAAGAAAAGAAACGTTTGAATAACTTAAACAAATTTATCACCATGTGTAATCCCCCCGTTCTTGCACCAGCTGTGTGTTCAAAGCTCAACCACCTACACTTTTTTAAACACTTGATTTTCAGATAATCCCAATTCTTCAGCTACACGCATGAGATGTTTTCATGGTCGGTCTCGGTGCATGCTATTTTTTTTATTGTTAGAATGATAAAATTGATGGCGTTTCCCATTACTCTAGAGAAGATAAAGATGAGTCCAGAGGGAAAGGAATAAATCAGTCATGAGTCAGTGTTAAACTTGGCCCTGGCACTAGGAGGTCGTGGCTTGCAGCTTTGTTGAGAGGCTGATGGTTTATGTGTACCATTGTTTTCATGATTCTCAGCATATTAACAGTGTATGCTGGCATCTCTCAGCCACATTGTAAATAAACCTCGAAGTCCCAGAAGAACCTTACAAGTCACCCTCTACCACATTTCTGGATGTTTCTGTATCTCGTAGGTCTATTTTTACGGCAAACAGAACTTCAGCTTCTTCAAATTGCTGTGCATCACAGACAGAACATTAGCCTTATAGCTTTGATATTTTTTTCCTTCTAATTCTTTTAAATAGCAATCCTACTTTCATAAATTAGCGCAAAGTTCCTCAATCAGCTAGAAGTGAGTTTTTCACTCAACACTGAGTGGTCGACGTTGTACATTATCAAGCAGTTTTTATATAGATATACATATATAAGTAAACTGTATCAGCACTGCACAGTTAAAACTATTCGTTTCACGACCCGTTTTCATTTAAATCAAAACAGGTGCAAATGATTGATATATTTGTTACCTCAGACCCCGGGAACTATAGTGGTTGGGGTGAGGGAGGTCGACCAGAGTGAAGAAACATACATTATGGTGTGGCAAAGACCAACATCCTTTGCTTTCATCTCATCTGAGTAAATTTAGATCCAATATGTGTAATTTGCAAGACATTATTGTAAATTCTTCTGAATTATATCACTATTTTCCTGAGAGGCATGTAATACCATGGCCACTTTCATTGACATTAGCAATGAAATTCCACATCATGACTGACGGCAAATTATTCACCTTCATCACATCATCGCAAATCCCCTCTCAGGGAATACACAAAGTTTTCATTTTTGAAATATTTTCTTACCATCTGCTCAAATGATTTTAAAGCATGAAGATTTCCTACATAACATGCATGGGCTATACTACGTAATGTTTTGCCTTAAATATTATTTTATGTATGGAGTTTTTCGAACTCTTCGATTAATGAAACGGACCATAGATGTGGAGTGAAATACACTTTAATGTCATGCTATGTAACTTTAAAATATACTTACTCCGCTAGCACCTTGAAGAATTATTCCATCATACTAAAAAAAACAAACTAACTAATGAAAATCAGTTTTCTGTTCGCTTGAAGTAAGAACAGCTTTTTTTTTTTTTTTTTTTTTTTTATTTATTCAAAGTTGCATACCCGAGACCCTTCACTGGAAAAAAAAAATCTCTATAGCGATAGTGTCAAGGTCCGGGAATGAAGACATTAGTAGGGGATTCCAAATTCACAAATGAGTAAGGATCTTCACATTTGCATATTGTAGAATCTTTAATCAAAATACACTCAACGAGCGAAGAAAGGAAGAAAGAAATAGAAAAAGAAAAAAATGATAACAAACACTTTCCCTCTTCTTTCGATTTAGAATAATACAATTTCAAGAAAATTAAAATTGCTGTGAATGTCATTCGTGGACGGTCGTTAACTCAGGATTTTTTTTCTCTATTTTATTCACTAAATATTTCGCTTCACGGATTACATATGCAACTAAAAACATCTTTAAACAGCCACATGCAAAATTAATGGTTAATCCTTAACAAAATATCACTCTAGAAAGAAATTTACTCTATATATGAACATTATAAATAGTACATACAAAAAAAAAAAAAAAAAAAAAAATCTGGTACTATAATTTCACCGGCAATAAAACAGTACCTCAATGTCAAACCGATTTATATGACGGCGGTCCCGATGGGCAGTTTAGATTTGTCGATACCCGATATATCGGCGTCAAAACAGGACAGAAGTTTGTTGTTTCCTCTCATTCGAAATTCTTTATTTTCATTTTTGAATATTTTTTTTATTTATTCGTTTTTTTTTTTCGTTGACTCGTTCATGTTTCTCTTCACTGATTCATGTGAATAATTCCTGTTTTATTTATTTATTTGTATTAATCTATTTTGTTTCTTTTTGATTGGTGTTTGATTTTAATGCTGGTTGATGTTAAAGGGTAGATACTGAATAATCAATAAAATAATTTATTAGTGATTTTTGATCGATCAATTAATTGATTATTTTTTACGTATTATAATTTTCATGTTCCTTTAAGCGATATCTAAAATCGGTCAGTAAGTTCTAGCAGAAATCAACTAACATGGATGGGCCTCATTCCCTACTTCCCGTGGTTCTTGATTTTGGAACTCTTCTTGTTTATTACTGACAGCACCAACACGTTTTTGGAAAGTGGAAAGAGGCGAATGGATAAAATGGTGATTTACATGTTACAACCTAGAGCTTTTGATATAGGTTCATTCATCAAAACATCATGGTTCTCTCATTGCTTCCTTGCAAGGCCAATTCACGCAGAAAATCGACATAGATTATAAGGGTACGTGAACAAACAAGGAACACACACACAGACACACACCAACAGAACCATCACATGTTCTATGAATCATCTTTTATATTCATGTATCAAAATTCGAATTTATTGACTAACACTCCTTCATAATTAGTATATTATTTGTATTATCCTAGATAAAACAGTTTGTGGACGGGAGGGGGGGGGAGGGTACGTAACAGTACAAGAAGGTAATAAAGGGTACAATAGGCGAAGATGTTTGGACAACACTGCTCTATACTAATGGTTCATAGAGGAATATGTGGGATATTTGTGTCAGTGAATTACCAGGTCGCCCATGATACAGTCGTAAAGTTCTGAAATCTCACTGGGCTGTCCTACTTACACAGGAAACACGTGTACTTCGTAGTATTAGTAAATACATTAAAAATAGTAACAGCTTTCAAACAACATACCCATAGCACAGGGTATGTTGTTTCTCGTGTATATCAC
>NC_091555.1:15563048-15583048 GCF_042767895.1 Penaeus vannamei
AACAACAACAGGTGAATCTATAACAGCTGGACCTACAACAACAACTGGGCCTACACCTACAGCTGGACCTACAACAACGGTAGAACCTACACCTACAGCTGGACCTACAACAACAGCTGGACCTACACCTACAGCTGGACCGACAACAACAGCTGGACCTACACCTACAGCTGGACCGACAACAACGGTAGAACCTACAACAGGTGAACCTACAACAACAGCTGGACCTACACCTACAGCTGGACCGACAACAACAGCTGGACCTACACCTACAGCTGCACCTACAACAACAGCTGGACCGACAACAACGGTAGAACATACAACAGGTGAACCTACAACAACAGCTGGACCTACACCTACAGCTGGACCTACAACAACAGCTGGACCTACAACAGCTGCTGCTCCTACAACAGCTGGACCGACAACAACGGTAGAACCTACAACAACAGCTGGACCTACACCTACAGCTACTCCTACAACAACAGCTGGACCTACACCTACAGCTGGACCTACAACAACAGCTGGACCTACACCTACAGCCGGACCTACAACAACAGCTGGACCTACACCTACAGCTGGACCTACAACAACAGCTGGACCGACAACAACGGTAGAACCTACAACAGGTGAACCTACAACAACAGCTGCAATTACACCTACAGCTGGACCTACTACAACAGCTGGACCTACACCTACAGTTGGACCTACACCTACAGCTGCACCTACAACAACAGCTGGACCGACAACGGTAGAGCCTACAACAACAGCTGGACCTACACCTACAGCTGCACCTACAACAACGGTAGAACCTACAAAAACAACTGGACCTACACCTACAGTTGGGCCGACAACAACAGCTGGACCGACAACAACGGTAGAACCTACAACAGGTGAACCTACAACAACAGCTGGACCTACACCTTCAGCTGGACCTACAACAACAGCTGGACCTACACCTACAGCTGGACCTACAACAACAGCTGGACCTACACCTACAACTGCACCTACAACAACAGCTGGACCGACAACAACGGTAGAACCTACAACAGGTGAACCTACAACAGCTGGACCGACAACAACAGCTGCACCTACACCTACAGCTGGACCGACAACAACAGTTGGACCTACACCTACAGATGGACCTACACCGTCATCTGCACCTACAACAACAGCTGGACCTACACCTACAGGTGAACCTACAACAACAGCTGGACCTACACCTACAGCTGGACCTACAACAACAGCTGGACCTACACCTACAACTGGACCGACAACAACGGTAGAACCTACAACAACAGCTGGGCCTACAACAACAGCTGCACCTACACCTACAGCTGGACCGACAACAACAGCTGGACCTACACCTTCAGCTGCACCTACAACAACAGCTGGACCGACAACAACGGTAGAACCTACAACAGGTGAACCTACAACAACAGCTGGACCTACACCTACAGCTGCACCTACAACAACAGCTGGACCTACACCTACAGCTGGACCTACAACAACAGCTGCACCTACACCTACAGCTGGAACTACAACAACGGTAGAACCTACAACAGGTGAACCTACAACAACAGCTGGACCTACACCTACAGGTGGACCGACAACAACAGCTGCACCTACACCTACAGCTGGACCGACAACAACAGCTGGATCTACACCTACAGATGGACCTACACCTTCAGCTGCACCTACACCTACAGTTGGACCTATAACAGCTGGACCGACAACAACGGTAGAACCTACGACAGGTGAACCTACAACAGCTGCACCTACACCTACAGCTGGACCTACAACAACAGCTGGACCGACACCTACAGCTGCACCTACACCTACAGCTGGACTGACAACAACAGGTGAACTTACAACAGCTGGACCTACAACAGCTGCACCCACAACAGATGAACCTACAACAACAGCTTTACCTGTAACCACGGCTGGACCGACAACAACAGGCGAACCTACAACAGCTGGACCGACAACAACAGCTGGACCTACACCTACAGCTGGACCTACACCTACAGTTGGACCGACAACAACAGCTGCACCTACACCTACAGCTGGACCGACAACAACAGCTGCACCTACACCTACAGCTGGACCGACAACAACAGCTGCACCTACACCTACAGCTGGACCTACAACAACAGCTGGACCCACAACAACAGCTGGACCTAAAACAACAGCTGGAGCCACAGCAACAGTTGGACCGACAACAACGGTAGAACCTACAACAGTTGCACCTACAACAACAGCTGCAACTACAGCTGGACCGACAGCAACAGGTGAACCTACAACAACAGCTGGACCTACACCTACAGCTGGACCGACAACAACAGCCGGACCTACACCTACAGTTGGACCGACAACAACAGCTACACCTACACCTACAGCTGGACCGACAACAACAGGTGAACCTACAACAGCTGGACCTACACCTACAGCTGTACCGACAACAACAGGTGAACCTACAACAACAGCTGCAGGTACACCTACAGCTGCACCGACAACAATAGCCGGACCTACAACAACAGCTGGACCTACACCTACAGCTGGACCGACAACAGGTGAACCTACAACAGCTGGACCTACACCTACAGCTGGACGTACAACAACAGCTGCACCTACACCTACAGCTGGACCGACAGCAACAGGTGAACCCACAACAGCTGGACCGACAGCAACTGCTGCACCTACACCTACAGCTGGACCTACAATTACAGCTGCACCTACACCTACAGCTGGAGCGACAACAACAGCTGCACCTACAACAACAGCTGCACCTACACCTACAGCTGCACCTACAATGACAGCTGGACCTACACCTACAATTGGACCGACAACAACAGGTGAACCTACACCTACAGCTGGACCTACAACAACAGCTGGACCTACACCTACAGCTGGACCTACAACAACAGGTGAACCTACACCTACAGCTGGACCTACAACAACAGCTGCACCTACACCTACAGCTGGACCGACAACAACAGGTGAACCTACACCTACAGTTGGACCTACAACAGCTGGAACTACACCTACAGTTGAACCGACAACAACAGCTGGACCTACACCTACAGCTGGACCGACAACAACAGCTGGACCTACACCTACAATTGGACCGACAACAACAGCTGGACCTACACCTTCAGCTGGACCGACAACAGCTGCACCTACACCTACAGCTGGACCGACAACAGGTGAACCTACAACAGCTGCACCTACACCTACAGCTGGACCTACAACAACAGCTGGACCTACACCTACAGCTGGACCTACAACGACAGCTGGACCTACACCTACAGCTGGACCTACAACAACAGCTGGACCTACAACAACAGGTGAACCTACACCTACAGTTGGACCGACAACAACAGCTGGACCTACACCTACAGCTGGACCTACAACAACAGCTGGACCTACACCTACAGCTGGACCTACACCTACAGTTGGACCGACAACAACAGCTGGACCTACACCTACAGCTGGACCTACAACAACAGCTGCACCTACACCTACAGCTGGACCGACAACAGGTGAACCTACAACAGCTGCACCTACACCTACAGCTGGACCTACAACAACAGCTGGACCTACACCTACAGCTGGACCTACAACAACAGCTGGACCTACACCTACAGCTGGACCTACAACAACAGCTGGACCGACAACAACAGCTGGACCTACACCTACAGTTGGACCTACACCTACAGCTGGACCTACAACAACAGCTGGACCTACAACAACAGCTGCATCTACACCTACAGCTGGGCCTACAACAACAGCTGGACCTACACCTACAGCTGGACCTACAACAACAGCTGCACCTACACCTACAGCTGGACCGACAACAACAGGTGAACCTACAACAGCTGCACCTACACCTACAGCTGGACCAACAACAACAGGTATACCTACAACAGCTGCACCTACACCTACATCTGGACCTACAACAACAGCTGCACCTACACCTACAGCTGGACCTACACCTACATTTGTACCGACAACAGCTGGACCTACACCTACAGCTGGACCTACACCTACAGCTGGACCTACACCTACATTTGTACCGACAACAGCTGGACCTACAAGAACAGCTGCACCTACACCTACATTTGGACCGACAACAACAGGTGAACCTACAACAACAGCTGCACCTACACCTACAGCTGGACCTACAACAGCTGCACCTACACCTACAGCTGGACCTACAACAACAGCTGCACCTACACCTACAGCTGGACCTAAAAGAACAGCTGCACCTACACCTACAGCTGGACCGATAACAACAGTTGCATCTACACCTACAGCTGGACCTACACCTACAGCTGGACTGACAACAGGTGAACCTGCAACAACAGCTGCACCTACACCTACAGCTGGACCTACAACAACAGCTGCTACTACACCTACAGCTGGACCGACAACAACAGCTGGACCTACACCTACAGCTGGACCGACAACAACAGCTGCACCTACACCTACAGCTGGACCTACAACAACAGCTGCACCTACACCTACAGCTGGACCTACAACAACAGCTGCACCTACACCTACAGCTGGACCGACAACAACAGCTGCACCTACACCTACAGCTGGACCTACAACAACAGCTGCACCTACACCTACAGCTGGACCTACAACAACAGCTGCACCTACACCTACAGCTGGACCTACAACAACAGCTGGACCTACACCTACAGCTGGACCGACAACAACAGCTGGACCTACACCTACAGCTGGACCTACAACAACAGCTGGACCTACACCTACAGCTGGACCTACAACAACAGCTGGACCTACACTTACAGCTGAGCCTACAATAGCTGAACCTACAACAACAATAACAGGTGGACATCTAACAAGAGCTGGACTTGCTTGACCGACAACATCTAGACCTATAATAACAGCAACAACTGACCTACACCAACACCCAGACCTGCAAAAAAATGACTTACAACTACAGCTGGGCCTACAATAACATATATCTATATCTACAACATTTGTATTTACAACAATGGCAGTAAAAACGACACTACCTTGATCTACAACCACACAGGCGTACATCAAAACGAACAGAACCTACAACAACTGGACTCGTAACAACACCAGGACCTCCACCAATTATAACATCCATACCTACAAGTACAATGATACCATATGTCCTCATAAAACCAACGACTAGACAAACACCACATGGATCTACAACTATAAACACAACAACCGGCAAACTGACAATAACAACAGGCTGACCTTTACGACAAGAAACTTACTTTTTTGACATCAATTTCAAGACTTTTATGGAATTGTATTATATCAATTTATGGACGGACCCAACTGCAACAGATATAATAATAATCATAGTAATAGTATCAATGATAACAGCAATAACGGCAATGATGGTAATAATGATAATGTTAATTCTAAAAATCATATCAATAACGATAATAATGATAAACTAATAATAATAATAATAATAATAATAATAATAATAATAATAATAATAACAACGATAAAAATGATAAAAGTAATAACAATAGTAATAGTAATAATAATAATGATAATCATAATTAAAACAATCATAATAATAAATACAATAAAAATGATAATAACAATAACATTGACAACAGTAATAGTAATACTTATGGTAGTGATAATGATAATGATAGCAGCAATATCATCAATAATAGTAGTAGTCATTCCATTACGTAATAATGGTGAAGGTAATAATAATAATAATAATAATAATAATAATAATAATAATAATAATAAAAGAATAATAACAACAATAATAAAAATAACTGAATAAGATCGTTAAGATATTACTAATAAGGACAGAAATTGATAATATTAAAGACAATGTTTATTTGATGTATATGAAAAATATGTCTAAATGCAGTCAATTAATAACATAAACGCCTAAAGTCTGATGTATACATCATACTGTACAATGCACGGGTAAGTATTTTGCTTAGGTAGAAGTTGGTAGGTTTTATAATTGTGCTACTAACACTGCACTCCATTACTTCCGTGGGTTTCAAACTTTGCTGAGGTATGTAGAAAAAGTATGAATCAGAATGGATATATTCACAATATAAAGATGTATTTAACCGGTTTCGAATATATATTGGTTAGAAATACGTGTATTTCTGACGAAGATATATCCGTAACTGGTCCGATATATTTCTTATATTGTGAAGATATTCATTCTCATTCATACCTTTTCCTCATTTGTCAACATGAATACGGTTCATTTTTACTGAGGTAGAGGATAGGATAGATTATCTGTTGGGTTTGAATTCTACATTGAGCAGACTTGACTAGTTGAGGCTTGCAACTATAGCGCCAAGCAGACATCGCTTTTAAAATAGTTTACGAGGGTAAAACGAAGATATTTTTTTCTAATTGTAAACTATTAGGGAATCTTCACCATCTCGCTTTCTGTTACATATTAGTAACTATTTTCAATTTCTGTTCTCAAATATCTAACCATTTTATTACAGTAACAGTTACAGAACAAACGAAACCGGCAACACAGGCTCCAGATACAGAAACTACTGTTGGAACTACAACTGAGGGTAAACATCTAAATGTCTTTTGCCCTGTCTTAAGGATTTACATCACACACACGACAAATCGAGATATATTGATAACTATACCGTATGTGTCTGTGTGTGTGTGTGTGTGTATGTTTACACACATATATGTGTATATATATACACATATATTCACATATACATATATATATATATATATATATATCATATATTATATATATATATACATACATATATATATATATATATATATATATATATATATATACATACATATATATATATATATATATATATATATATGTATATATATGTATATATGTAAATATAAATATATATACATATACATACATTTACACATACATATATATATATATATATATATATATATATATATATATATATATATATATATATATGTGTGTGTGTGTGTGTGTGTGTGTGTGTGTGTGTAAATATAATTATATATATACATACATACATACATACATACATACATACATACATACATATATATATATATATATATATATATATATATATATATATATATATATACATACATATGTACACACACACACACACGCGCGCATGTATTTGTAATGAATATGAATACACAAATCTATGCACTCATAATAATCACGCATAAAGGAGCAACAACCTGGTACTCATTTCAGACTATTACGTTTTTTTTTGTTTTTTTTTTAAGAAATTTCAGTCTATCCTTAATCCTTTACACATAACCATCTATTACAGCCCCAGTTACAGAACCTCCAGTAACAGCGGCACCCTCACAGGCACCAGTTACAGAAACAACGAGGACAGGTAAAGATTTTTCAAACACCTTATTTGGGCATTCTAAGATGATATTGATTAGACATTAGAAAAGATCGAGACAGATATACTTATTAACGTTATTGGTATATGCACATGCTACAATACGGTATCACAGAAATACGAGAAAATACAAATAATGGTTGCTTGATTTTTTTACTATTTCCGCTATTTTAGTTGTATTTCGTAATATACAGTGTGAACTATTGAATGTAGATCGGTAAAATGAGTAAGTTAAACTGCTAGGAAGAATCATGAAATTGATTAATTACTGCAAAGAGATTTAACCAAAGGGATATGAATTTCATACCTATCTACTTCCTAGGTCTTGAAAAACCATTTATTTCGTAATAATCATCTGTATTCACTATGATTCATGACCCAAGAGGCTTAATTTCCGTAGTTTAAGCTTTAAAAAGTTTACCTGCAGCTATTTCATACCGAATGTAACGCATACATACACGAGATTGCAACCATGTATCTACGCAGCTTGGATTGGTAAAATTCTAGGAAGCCTAGAATGATCTCACCGCGTGAATGGTAGATGACTGTGGGACAGAATTTGCAGCACAGAGTCAGCCGATATATCAATAGTCACTAAAGTTGTTTTGCAGTTATCATGAAACATTTTACATATTACTTCTTACAAAATATCCTTTATAATCCTACGCATAAACCTATAGTCTCATTGAAACCCATCTTTTACATTACTATTCTGGTAATTATCATAACAGTAACCACAAAACAAACGGAATCGCCTGTAACGGCAGCACCCACAACGCAGGCGCCAGACACACAAACTACCACCAAAGCTGAAGGTAAAGATGTGTATAGCTCTTAGGTGTTTGTTGTGTTGCATATGGTAATGTCTACAAGCAATGCACGCACACACCAATACTAAATAAATAAATAAAAATAACAAATAAAAACAATATTTATGAAAAAAAGGATAAACGCTTACCACAATAAACTATGTTATAAATAGCACAAGCACACTTTTGGCACCACCATGTATATTACCATTCGACTATATCCTAAACCTGCAAAGTGTTATTAATTTTTGTTGATTCCAAGAGATCTGTGGAAGTTCAAATAAGTTGGTAGTCCTACAGTGACGATTCATTAGATGAATTTGAGCGACACCCACAGTGATCATCAAAATCAATTTGTTTCTATTACACTTATAAATTACACACTAGCACTTTTTCCGTCAATTTCTGGGGTTCCGTCTGAATTTGAGGCTTTCCGCAAGGATCGTCTACAAACGGAACGCCTCCCAGACCAAGACGGTTACGACCGTTTCCGTCTGACTAATTTCCGTGTTGATCTTGTGCTATTAATAAATTAGATGGGATGAGTGAATGTAAACATAAGCTAATATTTTAGAAAATTCGTATATACAATTTACACCATCATATTTCTTTAAAATAACGTAATATGTATGAGAATGTTCGTGTTCCCGGGACCTCACTCCGATAGCGCCATGTTTGTTTACATGATTTTGAGTTCATTAGGAAACGCAAAAAAAATGACGGAAAAAGTGTGTGTGATAGGGCCTTTCATCCCATTTATATAGCAGATTTTACTAAACTCGCTTCACTGCTGCAGTATCTTCTCTTGAGGCTAACTGAAAATACATACCTTCAATTTTACAACAATATCAATTACTGCAGGGCAAACGGAGGCTCCAACAACGGCAGCACCAGCGCCTGATACAGAAGCCACCACAAAAGGTAAACAAAAGGACTGTATTCATTTTACCGTATTTGTCATTTAATTATTGTTTGTTTCATTATTCATCTGGAACCTACTTATGAAACTATTATCAAACAGATCTTCAGGCAAAATTTACAGAGTTCACAAAGTTATCAGTCAGAACTAAATTATTAAAATATTCGCAGATTTTGATTGTAGAAGCTGTATTTTTCAGTCAACAACATTCTTTTCATAGGCCCCAGGAAGCTAACACAGGCTTGCATGTGCGCAATGTCGCATGGCAGTTTGTAATCTAGTTTGGTTAGGTTAAGTTGGATATGATAGGAAGGATTAGGTTAAGTTTGTTAAAGTACATTGGGTTATTTTTCTGTGGCCTAATATGAATGCGTACTTTTTTCCCCTTGTAGCTACCGATGTCAAGGTTATGTTTTTGGTAGCTTTGGATAATTGGTTAGCAGGATAAAAAAGTTATGATTTTTTAAAACTAGAGGTGTGTAGCAGCCCAAAGTAAATCCCACTAAATTTCGGCGACAATTCGGATTCAGGTTTTTTTTTAAAGGATTCATTAGCATTGCGAGACGTCACCAGTGTACTTGAAACAAAATGATTTTAATGTAATTCTACCAGTGTACTTGAGAAAGAGGTGGTTCTAATGTAATTCTCCAAGTCAGAGCATACTTATTGCATTAGTGACCCTATTGCCTTGGCGGAGATGTGCACTTTCTGAGAACGTAAGTTTCCGATGTGTTTGGGGAATATCTGCCCATCATTACCTCGCAAACTTAATTCCCGACTTGATAGAATGGCCACATTATTCCAGAGCATATAAAAAGAATCACTAGAAATTGTAGTTTGTGCAAAAGAAAAATCTCATTAATAGCAACAGTATTCTACAACACGAGGCTATGCCTACTAAATATGACATTCTTATAACAGTAGTAAACACAACACCCACAGAGCCAACGGCAGCGCCAACAACAGCCGCACCTGCGCCTGATACACAAACTACCGCAGAAGCAGAAGGTACATATTCCTATTACTTAATACCCGTATAAAGGGTTTGGATGCACCATAAAATATGTTACATTTCCAGGAGACAACATTAACTGTGACACATTTATACAGTTAATATATACACGTATAAAATGTTTATATGCACATTCATTATATATATATATATATATATATATATATATATATATATATATATATATATATATATATATGTGTGTGTGTGTGTGTGTGTGTGTGTGTGTGTGTGTGTGTGTACATATATACACGTACATATACACATCCACATATATACATATATATCTGTATCGACACACATACACACAAAATTACTGCACGATTTCTAATGATGCCATCACCATTTACTGAGGTTTAAGCATAAACTAAAGTCTTTATAGAACGTCTGTTTTACATCTTCTGTTTAATGCAATCTTTAACATAAAACCATAGACCCTACAGAAAACATTACATTTTTGTTACTATGTTACCCATTACAACAGTAACCACAAAACAAACGGAATCGCCTGCAACGGCAGCACCCCCAACGCAGGCGCCAGACACACAAACTACCACCAAAGCCGAAGGTAAAGATTTATGTGACTTCAAGATATGTGGTGTGTTACATTCAACAGTAATGACAAGGAATGCACACGCGCACAGAGTTTAAATAAACTGATTTATACTATGGATGAAACTAAAAACAAAATAAAACTGTACCATTAGCCATAACAAATGGTCTAAAACACGTTTGCTGGCACCATTCACTCTATATCATTCGACGGTTTTCGTTTCTCAGCTGTGTCATTCATTAAGTACATTATTTAGAGTTCAAAGTTTCCTTGAATCATAAATAATTATGGAACTTCACCTATTTACTCGTATAATGATGAATTACTTTTTAAAGAGTAGTCTACACCTACAGTGGTCATTAACAAAATTATATTCATGTGAGTTTTTTTTATTATATATGTATATCAGTATTGACTGATCTCTTTTAATCTCTGAAGACTCTATTGTCTAGGTCTTAACTCTATCAGCTTATTCTCACAGCTCTCCCTGTTACAGAGCAAACGCAAGCGCCAACAACAGCACCAGATACAGTAACTACCACAAAAGCTCAAGGTAAGCCTTTTTATGTTTGTATTACTATATTACAGTATCCTTTAACTCTCATCTACAGCAGCCAAGTTCTTAAACATAAGACTATATAATATCAGTATCAAACTTTACAATGGCACTTGAGGAGCAACTGCATCTTTTCCTAATCAAGTTTGCGAAAGAAATTATTTAAAATAAATATTCTCAGCGAATATCTACTTACTCACCATTCATTAGCACATTAATTAGAAGTCGGAAAGCATATGAACTTTTTCCCTTCCAAGTCACCGGATTTTGTTCTGTGAAATTTTATGTAGCTGTATTTGCCACAGGCTATATTGACATTTCTTTTCTAATGCATTCATACGCATTACACACACATTTACTCACTACACACAGCTTTGGATTTGGTCTATACATCAACTTTAATATGCTTGTTGAAGGTAGGGACCTCAGAGAGATTTCATTAAGCGAGTTTTAATGACTCAGTATTTCGACCATAATTCGGATCAGCCTCTGAAGCATTGGAATTATCTATCCTCAGACAAATGCTATTTACGCATATACCTTTTATTGCAAGTATATCCTCTACAATCATATGTGTCATCTGTGACTTTACACGCTATATGAGCCATGTTTCATATCATCTACAACATTATTACCTATCATAACAGTAACCACAAAACAAACGGAATCGCCTGCAACGGCAGCACCCCCAACGCAGGCGCCAGACACACAAACTACCACAAAAGCTCAAGGTAAGGCTTTTCCTGTTCATTTTACCTTAGATATATTTCGGCTTTCATCTGTAGCAAACTCGTATTAAAACAGGGCGCAATGTCAACTGGAGATCATATTCTTACAACAATAGTAACACACACACACGATACTGGAGATGATATTTCTACAATAGTAACTATCACACGAATATATATCTATATTTATCTATCTATCTATCTATCTATATATACATATATATGTGCACACACATATTTACATATATAATTATATATATATACACACATACATACACATATACGTTAACAGATATATGTGTATAAGTATATATGTATAGAATATTATGTTTGCATGTATATATATGTATGTATATATATATATATGTATATATATATATATGAATAATAATATGCTAAAAGAAAAGAAAAAAGAGAATTATACACAAAATCAGCATTCTGTAATTATTACAAACATACGTTCCAACTCGATACCACTTTTAGATTTACAGAGAGTATCCTGCTACTCACATATATTGACAGATTTTCAATCAATCAGTGTAATTCAGAAGCATATGTCGTTAAACGTCATTTGGCGAAATTGTTCATTCCCAATATTCCTATTTATTACATTGAATAGCTTTGGATTTAGCCAAAACATGAATTTTAATGCGTTTACAGTGATTTAAATGCCTGGATTGAAGTCACTCAACAGTTCGATTACACAATTCCCCTAGAAATATCTGTATGAACAAAGGCCTTAAACGTGAAGCAATTTTCTAAGCTAAAATTACCCATCATATCAATATAAATATACAAACTTTATTAGCCGTACGAATCATGTCACTTTTTCTACGCTAATATTGCCCATCATAACAGTAATTACCAAACAAATATACGAACTTTATTTGCCATACGAACCATGCTTCAAATTTTCTACTATAATATTACCTATCATAACAGTAACCACAAAACAAACGGAATCGCCTGCAACGGCAGCACCCCCAACGCAGGCGCCAGACACACAAACTACCACCAAAGCTCAAGGTAAAAGTTTGTTGTGATGCATACAACAGTGTCACGAAGCGATCTGCGCACGCACCAAAGTTTAAATAATTTGTATAAATGCGACAAACAAAGATTTAAAAAGATAATTAAGAAAAAGCTAAACTGCACTGATTTTATACACGCGAGCACCAAAATATAAATAAACTGGTAAATAAGATTAAATCAAATTTAAAAAGGTAAATGAGATAAGATAAACCAACCACAACGAATTGTGTTAAAATATCACAACACTGGTCTACTGGCACCATTAAATTTAACAATCGACTTGAAAGGTACATCGTTCTCAAGGCATGGTTATTTGGAGTCCATTTCGTCCCTAAAAGAAAGAAATCTCCATTTTGAGCTATATATTGAGGTTAACTTACACCTACTGTGGTCTCTAACACGTGCACTTTCCCATTTTCTTATGGCTACCAGTCCCCCTTGCGCTAACAATTTCCTTTCAATTACACAACTTCAAGTAGCTTGTCGTGTTGCATACATGTGTCAACAAGCAATGCACGTTCCTCAATTTTTTTTTTTTTTTTTACACAGTTTTAGATTTCTTATATACTGCTGAGATATGCAATGTGGCAATGAACATGCATTATATTTCAAGATAGTAACTAACACGATATATCTTTTAGTATATTTTTATCATTTGCCATGGCCTGTGTTCATAACTTAGACACCTATATTTACTACTGATGCAGTAAATAAAAATGGCATTTATTGCACCAACAAACGAAATCCCTTTCAATATTCATTTAATTTCACAACAGCACCTCCGTCTGACACATAATTTACCACGGAAACTGAAGGTTTAAAAACAGAAACAAATTAATAAGAAAGAAAAATTATAAATGTATGAATAAAAAAGCATGTATATTAGAAACCATTTTGCTTGTTCACAAGCATAAACACATATCTGAAAGATCTTCAAAGACATATTACTTGAATACTTGATTGCCGCTAAAGGTAAGAATTCAATCTTAATCTATTAAAATTAGTCAAGTTTTAGCTCTCGTGTACATCAGTAGCTTCAACCATGACGCTACACTAGCTCTCAACAGCAAGAGCCCCCTTAAAACATGACGCAGTGTCTACTTGAGGTGACATTTTAAAAATAGTAGTTACTATTACAACACCCACAGAGCAAACGGAACCACCAACAACTGCAGCACCCGTACCTGCGCCAGAAACTACCACACAAGCCCAAGGTAAAGAATGTACATCTATATTTTCCGTCTTTTACAACACTTTCGTGGTACGTTTGGTTGGTCTTCGTTAAGGATCTTCGTTCATTTCAGCTGACAATAAACCTACATTTTGAATGTAATTATTAAGATAGACATGGATTATAACGTATCATATCAACAGATCTGTTTTTTTCCTAAGTCGTTACATTTTCTTTAATACTAGTCATAACCAAATTATCCGTAAATAATAACATACTTACAAATCTAGCATTACGAGTAAATTGTCAGTTTCATCTCTATTTATCAGATTTCACGTTATAGTTCTCACATTTTACAACAGTAGTACCTGTTACAGTGCAAACGGATGCCCCAGTAACAGCAACACCTGCACCAGAAACTACCACAAAAGCTCCAGGTAAATGTTATGCATGATTTTAGACTCCTATGCCATTCATGACGCATTCGGGGTGTGTTGAGTGCATGAAAAGTTCATATGAAGGCGCTGCTACACTGACATTTTATCCCCCAACTTGTCCAAAGATGCTACAATTTTTTTTTCGGGTGTTAGTCTGTTGGTTTCAGGGACATGGGCGGTATCGCTAAGAATACTGGCAGAGAATATTAAATAAAGCCCTTCAGTTGTGTATGACAAAGTATCGAATAGACAGTAGTTTTGCATTTTCATTTTGAATTATTTTCTAACTTTATTATCTTATTTGATTACTTGTACATGAAATGTAAGTGGACTATGGTCGTGGTGTTCTGCAATATTCCTCTACTGATCCAGACGTGTACATATAAATCATAAAACTTAAAAAAAAAAAAAAAAAAAAAAAACAAGTACGATGAAGCCTTCGTTGGATGTTTATGTTACATATTATTTCGATGCAATATGCAAGTTTCCATTATTTCCATTAAACATTTGCTTCCCGAAAGTGATTTTATGGCATTATTCGTTTTCACTCACCTTGTCAATTTTCAGCATGAATTTATTTGCATATATACCTTTTATTGCGAGTCTGATATCTAAGTGAGCTTGCATAGCACTTCTTACATGTATTTTAGTGTTCATTATTGGCAGGAAATAATTTTACAATCGTTCTATAACAACCATGCCTTTTACAGCACCAGTAACAGAGGCACCGGCCCCTGTGACGGACGCACCGGCCCCTGTGACACCGGCTCCTGTGACGGACGCCCCGGCACCTGTGACACCGGCTCCTGTGACGGACGCCCCGGCACCTGTGACGGACGCACCGGCCCCTGTGACACCGGCTCCTGTGACGGACGCCCCGGCACCTGTGACGGACGCACCGGCACCTGTGACACCGGCTCCTGTGACGGACGCCCCGGCACCTGTGACGGACGCACCGGCCCCTGTGACACCGGCTCCTGTGACGGACGCCCCGGCACCTGTGACATCGGCTCCTGTGACGGACGCCCCGGCACCTGTGACGGACGCACCGGCACCTGTGACACCGGCTCCTGTGACGGACGCCCCGGCACCTGTGACGGACGCACCGGCACCTGTGACGGACGCACCGGCACCTGTGACGAACGCACCGGCCCCTGTGACGGACGCACCGGCACCTGTGACGAACGCACCGGCCCCTGTGACGGACGCCCCGGCCCCTGTGACGAACGCGCCGGCCCCTGTGACGGACGCCCCGGCCCCTGTGACAAACGCGCCGGCCCCTGTGACGGACGCGCCGGCACCTGTGACGAACGCCCCGGCCCCTGTGACGGACGCACCGGCACCTGTGACGAACGCACCGGCCCCTGTGACGGACGCACCGGCTCCTGTGACGGACGCACCGGCTCCTGTGACGAACGCACCGGCCCCTGTGACGAACGCACCGGCACCTGTGACGGAGGCCCCAGTAGAAGGTAAGGTTTCCCAAGTCATCGAGTACGTTGGTCAACTATTACTCCAGAATATAATGATATGTTAATAAACAAGGAAGACAATAATGTAGCAAAAAGATATAAGAATAAATAAATAAAATACATCCTCTCACCTGTATAATAACGCTGCAGTAGCAATATTTACAAATATATCGGCATTCAAAAGTTGAAAAATAAAACAAGTTAATACGTTTAAGCCCTGCTCTTAGCCATAAGCCTCACACACTGAACATGTAAAAGAGACGGAGAAATGAACGGATTCAGCAGAAAAAGCATAAGTGACTGACTGACTCTCTCCCCACAGCTACCACGGCCCAGTTCAACACATCCGGTTTCTCTGGCTCTGTGTCGACCTACTTCACCATTGGGACAAGCGACTCCCCTATCATTATAATATTCTTTGGACAGGAAATCATATTAAAGATGCAGAAAGAAAAGACCTTCACGTTCGTGTTTGTCCTGCAGGTTAGTATATCACTTTCATGCCCTAACACCCCTGCAGTTTGACAGGAAGGGTCCTTTTAGTTATATGGTTCACATTAAAGTTTCTAGATGAATCAGTCTAGTTCTGCAGTGCCATGAATAATGTCCAGTGGAGAAAATCAAGTCATAATTCCCGAGGAAGAAAAAACGTTTTACAATTTGTCTAGGTTCGTCGACTCACCCATTGTCGGAAACCTACAGAGGCCATTACCTATTCTGGAACCCTCCACGTCTCTTTGGCGGTCTGGGATTACAGTTTCGATAAATTACAAGTCTCAGATTTGAACCTCTGCGGCAGAGTTTGTATTGAAGATGGAACGAATATATATATTTTCAGCAATAATAATTTTAACTACCGGTCATATATCGTCTTACTATATTTTTTGTGTTTCGTCTGTCTGTCGTTTCCGTCGTTGGACATTTCACGTCCGGAATCACTAGGAGTGAAAGGGAGTGGAAAAGGAAGAGAGGAGGCGAAGGCATAAGTATCTCCCACTTTATTTGTTTCGTTTAATTTCCACTGGTTCCGCTCGTAATTCCTAAATGCTGCAGCTGACTTGAATGATTATTTGGGTTGTTCAACATCAGTCGTGGACATCTATTTCTATTTTCTTTATTGAGTCATTTATGAATATATTGCAAGCGTTCGGCCATAGAAACTTTAATAACTGAAATGAATGAGAGATGGCAGTAACTATGGGGCCACTTCGCCTTATAGGTTTTCCTCATTCTTCACTCACTCAAATTATATTTATATTAATTAAGGTATTTGCATTTTCGCAAAAAAATGCAAATGCAAATTCTATAAACATAGCAAATACTCACAGCTGTGATTGTAAATGTGTCCATCTCAACGTCTGAAGGAGCTTTTGGGAGGCAGAGAAGTGTCCAGTTATTCGATGTTGTTTATGCACTTTCTCATAATGCAATCCTATTTCAGGTGTGTTCATCATAATGTAATCCTCCTTCAGGTGTGTTCTTCATAATGCATTCCTTCTTCAGGTGCGTTCTTCAGGCACAGTTACACAAACCTTCAGCTCTATGGCGTCATTAATAGCACTGACTGGCATACGACAAGACACCCCAGACATCCGCGCAGAAGTGAACGAGGAGGGAACAGACACCACCACTTTCGTGTCTGCATTGGACAGGGTGAACAAAACCTCCACAAGCAACAACACAGAGTGTCTCTATACCATGGAGTGAGTGATGTAACGACCCTACATTCTCTTCAAATTGCTAGTTCATGCCTAATTTTCTTCTTACCCAAACTACTCATCTAAAGCATCCATGATGATTTACTGTATTTGTATTATACTGTTCCCCTTCCAGTCTACACTCGACTGAATTCTTTACGTTCCTTATAGGTTGATCCTGCAGAAAATCCAATTCACTAATGCGGTAACAGGTGAACTATACCCGTGTGATCTGGACAACCAGGAAAATGCTGAGCCCCCCTATGTGGAAATTAGAGACAAATATAACAACACGTAAGTACTGACAAAGCGTATGTTCAACGCTTTGGATTTATCATATTAACCAGGAATCTGCACGTGTATTAGAGTATATACACAGTGTTTACAGTGAAAGAGGTGCAAATAAATTATCTGTTCTCCTCAGCCACATCAAGAGATACTGTTACCTGGACAGAAATGAGAGCATACACTCATTCGGTGACCAGATGTTTGGCTATATCGTGACCAACGGAGATCCAAATATTGTTCCAGATATTCGGTACGTTAAATTTTTTAAGTAAGGACTTGTGAGTGCGATTCCTGATACCTGTGCAATATATAGTTTTGTACTCAGTAAGAGAATGTATTTTGAGCACGCACACACACACACACACACACACACACACACACACACACACACTTTCTCTCTCTCTTACCCCTCTCTCTCCCTCTCACTCTTACACAAACAGATATAAACCGAGGGAGAGATTCGAATGAAGATGATAGCAACCATCTCTTATAATCATAAATCAATTAATTCGCATTTCTTTCTTCGTCTTATGTCTCCCTTTCGCCTTTCTTTCAGGGCGATTCAAATCAAGGAAGAGTACTGCTGCGGCGGCGTCTTCTATGGGGCCTTCCGCGAGCCCCTCATTATACCGTCCCCGGACTATCCCCAATACAAGCCCCACATGCGATGTCCTTTCGTCTTTAGGGTAATTTTGTTGTTGTTTTCTGTGTCCAGGCAACAACACGGGCAGTGGTTAGCTTTTGCCAGACGGAGATGGAGTCGGGGAGGGGGGGGGACTTCTTGGTTTACAAAAAATGGGAAAATTTCATAAAAAAAAATCTGTCGTTCGTTTTCTATGTCCAGCCAACAACACGAGCAGTGATTAGCTTTGGCCTGCTTGGTTACACAAGTGGGAAAAAAAGGAGCTACACGGTGCTTTTGGCGGTTACAAAACCTAAAAGAGTGGTCTTGTATGGTGAAGATATTCATTCTCATTCATACCTTTTTCTATTTTGTTAACATGGATACGGTTCATAAAAGAATGGCTTGATTTCGAGAATGCTTCTCCTAGGAGGCAGAAACACACGCACATACAGTATAATGTGATAAATTCATGAATGAATGATGAATAAATATATATCGAAGTGCCGACTGCGCCACCTGGGCCACTTTCCAGGGATAGGTCCCAATTTCTCCAGTCTCAGTCTGGGAGGCCTCACTGTCTTTTTAAAGTGGTGTAACAGATGACTATTAAGTGTTTGGCTCTTCTAAATATTATCATCATTATTGTCATTGTAAGTAACAATTTTACTAGAACTACTGTACTAGTGATACTATCATGACCATCTTCACTTGCAATTAGCGTATTGTCAAAATCTTACAAACTTTTTCCCACTCACGTTATGCAGTGCGACGAGGACTTCGAAGACTGTGTCATCCGGCTCGAATTCGAAAGCTTCAACCTCGCCTCCAACGACCTCAGCCGAAGCCGTCGCCAAGCGCTGAACGAAAGCGACTTCGGGAACGGCACCGACGCCACCACGCTCGCCCCGTACGTTCCGCCGACCGGCTCCGACTTCAACAGGACGATCTGCGCCGGCGAGGACGTGGTGCGGGTCAGTCAGTGCGACTCCATTTCGGCGATCAACGGTCGAGAGTGAGTGTCGCATCGGTGGCTCGTTCTCGTATCTGTGAATAGATTCGTACTGTTGCTGTTTCTGTGGTGACTTTTCATTAAGTTTCTGTTCTTGGACTCGAGTCTTTGTTTCCGTTTTGTGTTTACTTTTACATGAGTTATCCCCAACCACAATTTTTATTATTATTATTATTTATTTGTTTAGAGTATTCCCCACCCTGATTTATGTAAACATGTTTCCTTGCCCTCTGTTCCTCCTCATGGTGCCTCGCCCTCCCCACCTCAAACTCATCCACCTTTCCCCACAGGTTCT
>NC_091555.1:15598048-15610548 GCF_042767895.1 Penaeus vannamei
GAGAGAGAGAGAGAGAGAGAATAAGAGTAAGAGAGAGAGTAAGAGTAAGAGAGAGAGAGAGGAAGAGTAGGAGAGCGAGAGAAAGAGAAAGGGAGAAAGAAAGAGAGAGAGAGAGAGTGAGAGTGAGAAAGAAAGAGAGAGTGAGAGTGAGAGAAAGAAAGAGAGAGAGAGAGAGAGAGAGAGTGAGAGTGAGAGAGAGAGAGAGAGAGAGAGAGAGAGAGAGAGAGAGAGAGAGAGAGAGAGAGAGAGAGAGAGAGAGAGAGAGAGAGAGAGAAACAGAAAAACAAAATAACTCAAACAGAAGAGTCAGCCAATCAGCCGACACTCCACACTCACGCGCAGTAAGTGCAGCAGGAGGTGGTGGTGAGTACGTAGCTGTCACTCAGGAGAGTACCGCCGCAGATCCTTTCAATGGGGCGGTCAGAGCTGCTCTTCTCTTCCAGCAGAGGTCGTTCGTATTGGGTCACGCTGACCTGTGGAGGCGCGAGGAAGGTCAGTATGACGTGTGTTTACTGTGAGGAAATTTTGTCTGATGTGTATCCATTGGGGTGTTTCTGGTCTCATGCGTAATGCTGTGCTTTTATAAGATTTATTTTTATTTTCATTATTTTTTTTAATTTCTGCAGTGAGGATTTACACTCACTGACACACACACACTCATGCATACTCGCCCGTCTCGTTATGCGTAACACTGTGCTTTTATATGATTTATTTTCATTTATTTTTATTTTTAAATTTCTGCAATGAGGATTTACACTCATTGACACGCCCAAACACACTCATGCACACTCGCGAACACACACACACACATATGCGCACTCACACACACACACACACACACACTCAAACACACACACAGATGAAACCTCACCAGCCATGGGTATTGTTGTCGCTTCCTGTTCGTCCTCCCGTTCATGGCTCGGTCCTCGACTTCCTTTCCATTCTTCTTCTTGTTTCCAAGTCTCTTTTCCTTCTTGTTGGACAGTTTTCCCTTTCGTTTCGCTTTCTCGGCCTTTTTCTCTTCTTTCTTAGATTTCTTTCCCTTCTTCATTTTCCTGTTCTTCTTCTTCCCCTTCTTTTTCTCCTTGGCTTGTCCCTTGGCGTTCTTCTTCTCGTTTCTTCCCTTCTCCGTCTTCCGTCCAGGGATTCTCTCCTTCTTCTCGGCCTTTCTCTTCTCCTTCATGTTCTTCTTTTCATCTCTCTTTACGCGGCGGAGGGTCGTGTTCTTGTTCTTGTTCTTCTTGTTCTTGTTCCTTTGCCTGAAGAACTTTCTGATTTGGTTGGGAAGGTTGTTCGCGCACGCTGAGGGGGGGGGGGGTGAGATCAAGTGGTTACGGCGATCGCTTGGGCATTTTCGCAATTATCATTATTATTTTTATCTATTATTATCATTATCATTATTGTCACCATTATCATTACTATTATTATCATCATTATTATTACTATTATTATCATCATTATTATTACTATTATCATTATTACTAAAATCATTATCATTATTATAATTATTTTTATCATTATTATTATTGTGATAATTTTCATTATTGTCATCATTATTATCATCATTATCGTAATCATTCCTATTATCATTATTCCTATTTCATTATTATCATTATCATTATTACTATTACTATCATTATTGCTATTTCATTATTATCATTATCATTATTACTATTACTATCATTATTGTTATCATCGTTGCTATTATCATTATTATTATATCATTATTATTTTCACTGTTATCATTATCATTATGATCATTATTCCTTCTATCATTCAGATTATCATCACCATTACTATTAACATCATCAGTAATAGTAGTAGTGACATCATTGCCTCATTAGATTATATTGAAGGAATGATTTATTCTACACACAATGTAAGTTGTTTTACTTAAACTTATACTAGATATACTTTAAAACTAAATAATTCTTACATGAATATTAAGTATAAGTCATACATTTAATGATCATTACTGAACGATTATCTTAAGGGCAATTCCCCTTTTACTGTCAATTATCTGGGGATTATATATTTTTCTTATCATTGATTAGACACAGAGAGAACGAAAGAAAAAAAGCAAAAGCAAAAACGAACAATAAAACAAACTGATGAACATGTATTTAGCAACGACATTTGCAAAAAAATAAACAAAGAAGGACCATTCTCTTTCATCCCCGTTTTCTTATTCTTCTTACGATCGCAATAAGGGGGGACTATAAGAAATCTAGGAATCATATATATTTAAATAAACCGGGAAACAACTACTCACTGCACTCCGGTTCGAGTTCAGCATTGGAGTAAATCCCTGAGGAAGAGGAAAGGAGGATATGAAAATGGCATTGTTGTCGTAAGGCTTCTGCAATGGGGAGAATAATGTATATGCTAGATTAGAAATACGAATAAATACATTGCATTGTGCACACTCATTTACATATATAGATATATATTTGTACGTATATATGTACATTTGTGTATAACATGTACATATATAACAAACACACACACACATATATACATACATATGTATATATACATACATATGTATATATAAATACATATGTATATATACATACATACATGTATATATACCCAACCACCCACCCATCCACACCCACAGGTATATATATATGCGTTTTTGCATCTTACATTTCCTCTTGTCCTTCGGCGTGAATTTGACTACGAAGCCTTGGTTCTGCCTGTCGTCGTTCGAGTTGAAGTACAGCAGCACTTCTTTGTAGCCCGTGTAGACCTGCGAGGGAGGGTTGTCCGCGCAGAACCTGTGGGGAAGGAGGGAACGGGGTGAGGCGGGGGGGGGGGGGGTGCCGGCAAAAGATGGAAAATGAATGCGAATGTAATTTTATGTAATACATTGCTTGGGAATGTTGCTTGATTACAAAAAAAAAAAAAAAAGAAAAAAAGAGAAAAAAAATTGAATCCTATATTTAGCAGAAATCTCCCTTCAAATGCGCCAGAAAATAGAGTGTGGAGAACGGATGGAAGAAAGATATAAGAATCAATCAGTGAGAGAAGGAGAATGACACACAATTTAACAAATGTAACATAATGAAGTAAACAATCAATAAGAAAGAGTGAATAAATGATCAAGAGATAGAGTGTTGGAGAAGGCTGCTTACGTGAGGCACTAAAGTCAGAGCCAAGAGACAGCCTTTCCCGAAAACTTGGATTCGCTGCGTGGTGGCGACTTTTGGGGAGCAGATGTGGCTAAAACTACTATTTACATTGACTTTCTCTGTTGTATCTCTCTCTCTCTCTATACGTTATCGATATATACCTATTTCTTGTTCATTGCCTTTTATGAGTAGGATGGAGAAAAGAATGAGAAAATAGGAAAGGTGACAGTATAAAACGACGAAATAAAAACAAAAATCTAAAAAGAAGTGCGAAATGAAACAGCCAATGTGACACTCACTCGCGAGCATTGACCGTCGAGATGGAGTCGCACTGACTGACCCGCACCACGTCCTCGCCGGCGCAGATCGTCCTGTTGAAGTCGGAGCCGGTCGGCGGGACGTACGGAGCCTGGGTGGTGGCAGCCGTCCCGTTTCCGGACTCCGCTTGGCGACGACTTCGGCCCATGGCGTTTGGAGAGAGGGCGAAGCTTTCGAAATCAAGACGAATAACACATTCGGGGTAGTCGACATTGCACTGCGGGGAGAAAGAGAGCTGTGTTAGAGCGAGAAAATGGGAAAGTTTGTTGAGATTCTGAGTTGTAAGTAAAATGAAGTTAGAGTGAGTGATAGTAATAATACCCATTACAATAATACAATAAAAAAAAGTTGAAAAAAAAAAATTGATGTTGGCTGGTATATGGCAGTCATTTAAAACACAAGATGACTTACCCTGAAGACGTAAGGGCATCGCATGTCAGCATTATAGCTGGAGGGATAATTTGGTGAAGTAATGATAAGTGGCTTGCGGAAATCCCCATAGAACACGCCGCCACAGCAGTATTTCTCCTTTTCTTGAATGGCCCTAAAAACATGGAAGAGAAAATAAATCTGTTTTTCTTCTGCTGATGTGGACGTGAAGTGATTCTTGAATCTCTCTCCACTTATATACATGGTATACATATTGGTCGACATAAATGTAAACACATTCATATGCTAAACCCTGCCCACATTCTCTTGTAATAAAATCAACCATATTGTGAGGGCATCATACTCAAAAACCCATAATTCGAAACTCAACTTACCGAATGTCAGGAATGATGTTAGGATCTCCGTTGGTCACAACATAACCAAACATCTGGTCACCAAATGAGTGGATGGTCACATCTTCGTTCAGGTAACAGAACCTCTGGCTGATACTGGAGAGAATATATCATTTGTAAATCCAATGTGTATAAACTTTAATACATATGAAGTTTTCCTATCTATACTACAATGGATCGAGCGCGTCAGACATGCTTCTTTTCTATACTCACGAGTTGTTGTAAGTGTCCACAATTTCCACATAGGGGGGTTGAGACAGATCACATGGATATAATTTTCCTGTTCTCGCATCAGTGAACTGGACTTTCCTCAGAACCAATCTGCCAAAGTAAAGAGTTGAGTAGGAGATGAGAATGAATAGAAACCTCCATCTTGAGTGGTATACACGAGTTAGTTCAGCGAGAGAACTGGATCTCAAGAACAAGAAAGTTGCAGTGAAGATAATATTCATACATGAAACAACAGCTGAAAAGGGCAATCTAATCTCACGCGACTCACTTTATTGTATTGATACAGTTTGTGTTGTTGATTGTGGACGTTTTATTGACCCTGTCCAGCGCTGAAACGAAGGTGCTGTCGCTTGTTCCCACCTCGTTTTCTTCTTCATTATCAATTTCGTTTTCTTGTCGAATATTAGTTAAGGATGCTAGCTGTGTTAACGTATCGAAGGCCTTGGTAACAGCACCTGAAGTACGTACCTGAAGAAATTGTGTATATTTTTACAAAAGACAGTTTTGTAGTAATATCATAGTCTTCCCCAATTTGTGTGTCATAGATCTTTCTTCTACTTCATTTCTTTCCCGTACAATAAATATCATGTGAATATATGGTTTGTAAAATTATTTCTTTTCATGTTTCATTGTCAAAAATGTGTTAATTTTCCCAAGCCAATTGTGAACATATAACTTTAAAAATGTATTAATACAAGGCACTACAAAATAATATGTTAAACCCCATAATACAACTATCCTATCTAATATTAGCTTCCGCTGATGTAAAGTCTTAACCGACTACACGCGGCTGTGTATATAAAGTTTGGCCACTGAAACTAGCTACGGCAGAGGGAATGCCGTCTGGCCAAGAGACACCATCATGGGCTTTGTAGGACTTTTACTGCTGTCAGCCGAGGGTAGACGGTTCAGCCACGCCTCTGAACTACACAAGTGACCGACACAAAATCTGATAACAACAACAAATTAATGCAAGAGCAATTGAAAAGGGCTCGATGCTCTTGTGATTTAGCCGAACATGTTCAAAAGTGACATCGGAGGGGTAACCTATCTCATGTGATCAGGAACAGGTGCAAGTGTAATCTCAATGAGGAAGAAAAATATGTGACTGGCGAAGAGATTCCTATGATAAATCCAACTGGATAGCCTGGCGTACTCGTTCTGCTGTTAGGTAGTGGCAGTGAACGTGAATTCCTTCCAACATTTGGGTCAGCGTTGGGATGGCCCTCCGATTCCTTCCTATTGGACGGCTCTCTAGGGAAGGATGACTAAAAGAACCCTATGTGCTGCCCCAGGAGGTGGGTTCACGCATGCCTTTCATCCTCCAACAACGGGGTTTCATCCACCCACATGGTTTTCGACCTTCCGTCTGGAACTTCTAAATGAATATAGAACAAAAGGTATCAGGAGTTCCTCTTGCCCTCCAGTCGCTTGCTAAGTGCAATGACCATAACATGAAGAAAATACCAACCTGCAAGTTAAATCTAAAGACGGTGGAATTCTCTCTTATCAACTGGTCAATGATATTTTGTCCAAATCTGATTGGGATGGCAGTGTCGTTTCCGGTCCCTATGGTGAAGTAGGATGCGATAAATTGACCGAAGTTGGATGTGTTGTACTGGCCAATGGGTACTGTGAGAAGAAATAAAGTTAGCTAGATAAGACATGTTAAAAAGGAATTTAGATGTCTGTGATGAACAAGGCATTTCTCAAGCAAGTTGTTTTTTGTTTTCTAATGGCTATTTTATTATTAATTATTTTTGTAATATTATGCAGTATATATAATTATGTCTTAAAACTCACTACCTTCAATTTCAGGTTTCTCGGTATTTTCTCCACCGGGTCCTTGGGTGACTGGTACTCCTGTAACTGCAACAGATAATGCCATAGAAAGGGCTAGAAAACTACATAAAATGCAGCCTCGACTTGCAAGCTACGGTTCGTCGAATTGACAATCAAAATATAAAAAAATGCTGTGGAATTATTCTAAAAATACCTTATTGTCTGAATAGCATTATGTTGACTCTACTTCTCTCTTATGCATAAGGATATAAATGTATATATTTACATACATACATACGTACATATATGTATATATATATATATATATATATATATATATATATAATATATATATATAATATATATATATATATATATATATATATATATATATATTTATATTTATGTATACATATGCATATATATATATATATATATATATATATATATATATATATATATATATATATATATATATATATATATATATATATTATGTCTATGCATATGTGTGCGTGTGAATAGATAGATACATTTGTATATGGTCATATAGAATGAAACATTACCACAGTGATATATATTGTGACATCTGAAGTATTGGAACAACACCCTGCGGTAAAAGTGCATTCTTTGATTTACAACATACAGTGATATTGATTTTGAATTCCTCAAATCCTTACCTCCGCCCGTTGAATTTGCTCCACCTGGTCCCTGTCCTTCAGGTCCTGCTGTTTCTGGAGACCCTGATGGCCCTGAAACAAGTGAAATTGCTTAAGAGTCACGTCAATTACTGATGAGGGCTGCAGTCGGTCCATTAATGGGGTCTATTATTTGAGCCTCTTAAAAGGTTCACTGTAGAGTATAAAGTCAGAATGTTTTCTAAATATTCACACACACACAAATATATATGTGTGTGTCTGTGTGTGTGTGTATGTGTGCGTGTATTCCTGAAATGCTTACCTCCGCCCGTTGAATTTGCTCCACCTGGTCCCTGTCCTTCAGGTCCTGCTGTTTCTGGAGACCCTGATGGCCCTGAAACAAGTGAAATTGCTTAAGAGTAACGCCAATTACTGATGAGGGCTGCAGTCGGACCATTAATGGGGTCTATTATTTGAGCCTCTTAAAAGGTTCACTGTAGAGTATAAAATCAGAATGTTTTCTAAATATTCACACACACACAAATATATATGTGTGTGTCTATGTGTGTGTGTATGTGTGCGTGTATTCCTGAAATGCTTACCTCCGCCCGTTGAATTTGCTCCACCTGGTCCCTGTCCTTCAGGTCCTGCTGTTTCTGGAGACCCTGATGGCCCTGAAACAAGTGAAATTGCTTAAGAGTAACGCCAATTACTGATGAGGGCTGCAGTCGGTCCATTAATGGGGTCTATTATTTGAGCCTCTTAAAAGGTTCACTGTAGAGTATAAAGTCAGAATGTTTTCTGAATATTCACACACATACAAATATATATGTGTGTGTGTGTACGTGTATTCCTGAAATGCTTACCTCCGCCCGTTGAATTTGCTCCACCTGGTCCCTGTCCTTCAGGTGCTGCTGTTACTGGCGACCCTGATGGCCCTGGAACAAGTGATCTTGCTTTAGATTTACGCATATATATGTGTGTATGTGTGTGTGTATGTGTCTGGGCAAGATAAATGGAACATGGCAATGAACCAGCGAACCATTTGCTGATGAGTCAAACTATTAGCTTTCTCTGAATCAGTCAATAATTTTCATAAATGAGACACTTGCATGCTTATGATTACGTAAACATACCCTGACATCTTTGTCACGTCAAAATGTGTGACTGTAATGAATTCTTCATATACTAAATGCCAAGTAAAGGGCTTAAAGATCGTTACCTTTTGTTTGCATTGTAATTAATGTATCAGGACCTGTGCTATTGTTGCTGCTGTAGGCGTGGCCGTTGTGTTGCACCCAAACGTTAATCTAAAGCTGAATCAAGTGAATGGTGGAAACAAGTACAGGCAATGCAAGTAGCATATGCTAGAGTTCGTCCCAGGGAATTTCCTTTTACTATTATCATTCATGACATTGTTGCATCGCCATTTTAGGTCTCAAAGACTCGTTGTCCGGTTTTACAGATACTGTAGTTTCTCTGTGAGTGTAGTCATGAAAACCTATATGGCGGAGGATAAATCGTGTCCTCTATAGTGTACAAAGCACTTCTTAAAAATAAAGTTGATTCTATTATAGCTGGATTGTCTTTCATGCTGACCAGTGACTCTGTGCTGTATGAAAATCGTAAAAAAATGTTTACCTCCGTCCGGCGTGGCTCCTACACCTGGTCCTTGGCCGCCTGACCCTGTGGCTCCTGTAGACCCCGATGGCTCTGAAACAGGGGGCTCTGGTGAGGGCTACAGCAGGCTCGGTAGAACCACAAATCGCACTCTAATGGAGTTTCTTACGAGGTCGATAGTAGTTGGATAAGAGTTATCTTTCCTAAATCTATCTGATACGTAAAAAATTATCTTAAGAACGCCCCCCACCAAAAAAAAAAAAAAAAAAAAAAAAAAAAAGGAAAACAAAGATATTGCTATTTCCTCTATATGTATTACACGATCTCAATGGTAGAGTATACGTCCACTGATAATTGTCCAAGTTAAAATTAAAGATGTGTGTACATGGCGAATACATTGAGAAGTACAACTAAAGCTAAATACATGAAAATAAGGTTTTCCTGTATTTTTGTTTTCCTCGGTGATAATGATTATGTTACATAAAAAGCCATGACCTTGCTTAAAGTCTGATAATATTTACCTCCGCCTGTTGAATTAGATGCACCTGGTCCCTGAGCTCCCGGCGGGGCTGTTCCCGAAGGCCCATTTTGGTCTGGAATTCGGGAAACTGTTGTGAAAAGGAATCTCGAATCCTCTTGAGGCTTGCAGTTGGTTCAGCACTTCCTCGTATGTATATATATATGAATATATATATATGTACACACACACACACACACACACACACACACACACACACACACACACACACACACACACACACACACACACACACACACATATATATATATATATATATATATATATATATATATACATATATTTATACATACATATATATGTATGTACATACATATATACGAGTATATGTATATATATATATATATGTATATATATATATACATATGTATATATATATATATATATATATATATATATATATATATATACATATATATATATATATATACATATATATATATATATATATATATATATATATATATATATATATATATATATATATATATATATATATATATATATATATATATATATATATATATGAATGAATGAACGAAGCATAAACAGGCAATGCAGTTATGTTTAGTATATGCTTTAGTTCTCGAGGATCTTTTTGCTTTGCTTTCTTAGTAGACCTTTTATTTTGTTGCAGATGCTGTATATACTGGGTATTCTGCTTGTTCTGTGATTGTAGTTGGTATAGCCTATAATCTTGCAGAAAAAGATAAATCATGTCATCTGTAGTGTACAAACCATTTCGTGTTAAGTTGATTTGAATATAAGGGATTTATGGAAGTTCATAGTCATCTGATTTGTCTAAACCCGCTGGTTTAAGAACCTCTTGTGGTTATTCCTGTATCTGGCAGCTGCAGTGGCTTTCATGCTGACCAGTGATATTGATCATGCTGCATGAGAATCGTATTAACTTGTTCAAAGACAGAGAATGTTTACCTCCGTCCGGCGTGTTTCCTGCACCTGGTCCCTGGCCGCCTGGCCCAGTGGCTCCTGTAGACCCTGATGACTCTGAAACAGGGGGCTCTGGTGAGGGCTACAGCAGACTCGGTCCTTTCTTGTGGTGTATTTTACATCTTAATCAACAATCATTATTTTCAGGTCTCAAAAATCTTTCTGTTAGATTAGTGTCATTGTTTTTAGCTGCAGAATATCCTATAAGCCTTTTCAAAGTCAGAGAATGTTTACCTCCGTCCGGCGTGGCTCCCGCACCTGGTCCTTGGCCGCCTGGCCCTGCGCCTCCTGTAGACCCCGATGGCTCTGAAACAAGGGACTCCAATGAGGGCCACAGTTGAATTGGGCTTTTGCCCTTCTCCCTCCCCCTCTCCTTTCCCCTCCTCCTCATTCCCCCTATTCCTTTTCCTTTCCCATTCCCATTTCCCGTGTGCGTATAGCGTATATCTGAGTGTGTGTGTGAGAGAGAGTGTGTACATGCATCTGTATGTGTGTATGTATGTGTGTGTGTGAGAGAGTGTGTGCATGCATATGTGTGTATGTATGTGTGTGTGTGAGAGAGTATGTGCAAGCAAGTTCCACTGGTGTTTCATTTTCTGGTACCGCTGTTACAAGGGATAAAATGTATTTTTGGCTCTGCAACTATTGTTATGGGAAGGCTTGCAAAGTTCTAAGACGCAAATAAATCTCCGTCTCAGCAACAAGTGGTGCAGACGATCATTGCCAAATAAAGGTCTTTCGAGAACTGTGAATGCATAAATGACGGGCGAGAGCAATAATTAGTAGAATAATTGGTGCTAATTATAGAGACGAAGGGTATCTCGAAAATGATCACCTCCGTATTTCCAGTTTGAAGCTCAGAAAACCAGTTTAGCATCTCTGATACAAAGTATTATTGTGGTTTCATATTCATCAGAACCCAATTATATAGCACGAAAGTCATAAGAACTCCAATAGAACATTTACAATGGCATTCTGCGATGCCATTGTCATTGTAGTTTCGATACCTGAAGTTACTGTGGGGCCTGGGGTGGCTGTCATTTCTGTGACTGCAGGTGGTGTAGGACCAGAATCTGTGGAGCCAGTTGTAATTTCAACCGTGGTTACTGTTGCAGGCATCGGGGTACTTCCTGTAGCAGACTCCGTGGCCACTTCCGTCGGCGTCGAGGAGTCTGTGGTGGAGAACCGCAAGGACTTAGGCCTCAGGCGATGGCGGGTCGTTGGGAAGGACAGGCGAAGGTGTTTCCCGCGCGGCGAGGTCTCGCGAGCCTGCGAGGCCAATGGAAACCCCGACCAAGCTTTTCCATTGTCCGCGCCGCCGCCAGATCCCGCCGCGTCGCTCCGCCCCGCCGCGCCCCGCGTGCGGGAGAGGCTAGCGAATCCTTAAGAGTAAGAAGAGCGAAGGAAGGCGAAGTCGGAGACAGTTGCGGAAAGGGACCGACCAAACCCATACTTACTACAGACATTGGTCACCTTCGCGTCTGCTTATCTGTGTGAAAGGGAACAAAATGTTTTGACAGACAAATAGTGAAATAGACGAAACCCAATTGTCTGTCCGGGCGGTTAGCGACGCAGCTGCTTCCACAAGCTTCAGGTGTTCGGTCCATCTGGTCTTTATCCCTTTCTTTTGTTCCTCACATACCTGTAGGGAAGATATGTATATTTTTAATAATTAATGATTGCGGTTGTGCCAGAGCTAACCCTTTGTGAAACTCCCCATGTCCTGTTCTCTTTTAGTGTGTGTTTTTTCCGATTTCCCGAGAGGGGCTAGGTTAAACATTTACTTTTTGATTAAAGTTTTGTGGGTTATTGCAAAGAATGTAAAAAATACAAAAAAATACTTGTATGGATTTGTGTGAGTATAGGATTATGTTTGTTTGTTTCTTTCTTTTTTCTTTTTATCATTGCCTTTATGAGAGAAACAAAAAAACAGCTAAAAAGGGAGCACCTCGTGCACTCAATTTCTCGATGTCTCGTCTTCATAACTAAAATTTCGGCTTGAGCTAGCCTCAGTTGTAAGAGAGAGAAAGAGAGAGAGAGAGAGAGAGAGAGAGAGAGAGAGAGAGAGAGAGAGAGAGAGAGAGAGAGAGAGAGAGAGAGAGAGAGAGAGAGAGAGAGAGAGAGAGAGAGAGAGAGAGAGAGAGAGGAGAGAATGAAAGAGAGAGGAGAGAATGAGAGAGAGAGGAGAGAATGAGAGAGAGATGGAGAGAATGAGAGAGAGAGAGAGAGAATGAAAGAGAGAGAGAATGAAAGAGAGAGAGAGAGAGAGAGAGAGAGAGAATGAAAGAGAGAGAGAGAGAGAGAGAGAGAGGAGAGAATGAGAGAGAGAGGAGAGAATGAGAGAGAGAGGAGAGAATGAGAGAGAGAGGAGAGAATGAGAGAGAGAGGAGAGAATGAGAGAGAGAGGAGAGAATGAGAGAGAGAGGAGAGAATGAGAGAGAGAGGAGAGAATGAGAGAGAGAGGAGAGAATGAGAGAGAGAGGAGAGAATGAGAGAGAGAGGAGAG
>NC_091555.1:15630548-15635548 GCF_042767895.1 Penaeus vannamei
TATATATATATATATATATATATATATTTATATATATATTATTCTTAGCTTCACAAAATTTATTCACCCCTTGTTCACCGTATCACCGTCACCGCCGACCTTTCCTCTGTCCCTCGTACCCTGTGTATCACAATGTCCGGTCCTCGCGCCCCCGGGGCTTCGGCGCCCGTGGCGTTAGAGCGCCTCCCCGCCTCTCTCGGGCGACTCCGGCGCGAGGAGGGGGTCGGCCTCGGGGCCCTCCCTCTCCTCCTTCTCCTCGATGGCCTTCCCGTCGTCCTTGGAGGATTGGGAAGACGACGAGGACGCCGTGCCCTTCGACGAAGGGGAGGAGGAGCTGCTGTCCTCCTTCGGGGACGGTGGGCCGGCGCCGTCGGAGGGCTCCTCAGGGATCGGAGAGGATCTGGCGGAGGGCTTCTGCGGGGATGCTGCGTCGGTGATCCGGATGCCCCTGGGGCCCTCGGCGTCCTTGTGCTCGGCATAGGTCGTGACGTCGTCCTCCTCGACCCCAGGCGGCTCCCACTCCGACACTGGAAGTACAGACGTGATGAGCGCCGGGGTCAGCGCGGCGGCGAGCGAAAGCCCCGGGTTTTAAGCGGCTTTGGCGGAAAGCTTATTACGAATGAAATTTTTATGCGGGGATTACTCACATGGTAGATAGCATTATCAACGCTCCAGCGCTTCCAGAAACTATAGCCGCATGTGAAAAATGAAAATTAAATAAAAGTGTTGAAACGCACCTGGACTGAAGGACGGGAACTGGACGTGTTTCTTGCCGTTCCTCACGATTTTGTCGTAGTTGTTGCCCGACGAGTGCACGCTGTGGGTGCTCGGCTCGTCCTGGAGATTGAGGTGATAATTAAGTACATAACAAAAATCAAAAGACCAAAGTACAATTTGTTGTTCAGCACAAATGAAAATGAGCCCAAAATGTACGAAACAGAGTAATGCAGCAGAATAATAACAAAGATATGATAAAAGAATGGTGAGGTACAAAACAAATTACATTTTTATATTTACAAAGTAAAGACATAAAAATGGTTAAACGGACACGTGTCAGGGCTCTTGGGAACTAAGTCTATATATATATTTTTCTCTAGTTCTTTCCCTCTTCCTCTCATTCTCTATCGGCTTCTCTCCCTCTGTCCCTTCCCTCATTCCCTCTCCATCTCCCTCCCCCTCCTTCCTTATCCCTCTCCCTCTGTCCCCTCTCCATCTCCCTCCTTCCCTATCCCACTCCCTCTGTCCTTACCCTCGTCCCCTCTCCATCTCCCTCCCCTATCCCTCTCCGTCCGCCCTTCCCCTCGCCCCCCCCCTCCCTCCAATCCCGCAGCGCCTGCATCCCAAACTCCCCCTTGAAGTTGCCGTCGCGCGATTTTTGTCTCCTGGAAGCCCAGCCAACAGGACATCATGCCTCGCGATCTTCCACAAGGAGATATCGACCCGACTTTTCCCTTTCACACCGAGTGACAAAAGATCGCAATATTCCTTTGTCACAGAGCGATCTGTCTGACTGCGCGCCCGGCTCGGAGGCTGTGACGAGGAGAGGGAGAAAGAGCAAGGATGAAGAGGGGAGATGAGGAAAAAGGAGGAGAGAAGGGGAGAAGAGGAATACCAGGAGATGGAAAAGGAAATTCATGATTTATAGTATAACAAACACGAAGAGGGAGAGGATGGCGTAAGAGCAGTTAAAAAGAGGAGAAATGAAGGAACGAAAAGAAGCCATGCAAAGATCGAGTGAGAGAAAAAAATCAATTCAATGTACCATTTCTCTCTCTCTCTCTTTCGCTTTCTTCCTTTTCGACGAAGATTCAGTTGAGAGGAAAGCGATGAGTGATTGAATGCAGAATACTTCGAAAACCATTGTATTTCAAGGAATTGTCGTTACCTGCCCGACTATCATCGCTATTTTCTAAATCATCAAATCATCATCATCACCAACCCCAAAGATATCAAATCATTATCATTGGCAACCTCTAAGTTATCTAATAATTATCATCACCAGCTTGTAAATCACCAAAGGATTATCAAACCTAATCCATCAGCATCATTACAAACCTAATCCATCAGCCTTGCCACTAAACCGCTAGTGTTATGTGATATGAACACGGAACGTCCTGAAATATTTGTCGAAAACCGAAAAGCCTTGAATATTGTCTTCCTGCATTTGTTGGTATAAGAAACTCTCATCGGAAGTGAAAGCCGAGTTGCGGAAGCGTCCTCTGAACGATGCACTCACATGTTCGCAACTTGAAGAGCCTGGAGCCAAATATTCATTGGAGGTAGACATCAGCTCGAGCAGAAAAAGGACATTGAATTCCTGAGGCGGCACAACGGTGTTATTGTTGTATTGTATTGAGTCGATAAACTTGTATTTGCTGTGCTGTATGTATGTTATATAATAATGTAGATGATGTATAATGCACGAGCGTGATATACCTTCTAGTCTAAGTGAGGAATTCATCATGATGAACAGATTGCAACAGGAACAACGAAAGGAAGGGCAAGAAAACACACGAATATGCATATTCGTGTGTTTTCTTGCCCTTCCCTTCGTTGTTCCTGTTGCTTCTAGTCTATATATATTGTAACCATGCGATGTAGTTTAAGTATGTGTCATTAGAGTAGGGAATTTACCAGAGTAAAGCACCATGTGCGAGGGCGCAGACTTGAAATAGGTCCTGCTGTCACTGGCTAAGGATGTTTGAAAAAATGGACTGTCATGCTAGCAGAGTAATAGAATCCATGTTACATGTTACAAATAGAATAGAAATTGTATCAACGGTTTGTTCCCTGTATAACGAATGCATATCAATCTATCTAAAATTTGAGAGAAATTCAATCCCAATAACAAATTGCGATTTTGTCCTATTTTTTCATGAATAAATGAATGAGAAGAAATGCAAAACTGAAGCGAATAACAAGAAATCCTGGTTTTCGTGCAGACGTTTTCCGCGAATTAAATCCCTACTTGGGCGATTCAGCAAAGGCGGTGGACATTAAGATTTCCGAAGATTAAAGACAGGATTTGATTTCTTTTGATATTGGGTAAGAATTTTATGTAATACAATGTCGGCGAGTTTTGAATTTGGTGTATATATTGTGGAAAATAATAACGACGGTGCTACTGATAATGATAATGATGACATTGTTTAAAATTATGGGGATATTTAAATGATTAAAAATGATAATAATAGGAATGTTGAGAATGATATCAATGATACCGATGCTTTTAAATTGGACATAAAATTTAGGAATTTGTAATTATTCAGTGTTATCAGTGAATTTTCAGCATCACGCACACACAAACGCAAACACAAACAAAAACACACAGAAACACACACACACACACATACACACACACACAAACGCAAACACAAACACAGAAACACAAACACATACACACACACACAGAAACACACACAAAAACACACACAAACGCAAACACAATCAAAAACAGACAGAAACACACACACACACACACACACACAGAAACACACACAGAAACACACACAAACGCAAACACAAACAAAAACACACAGAAACACACACACACACACACACACACAGAAACACACACAGAAACACACACAAACGCAAACACAAACAAAAACACACAGAAACACACACACACACACACACACACAGAAACACACACACAAACGCAAACACAAACACAGTAACACACACACAAACGCAAACACACACAGAAACACACACAGAAACACACACAAACGCAAACACAAACAAAAACACACAGAAACACACACACACACACACACACACAGAAACACACACACAAACGCAAACACAAACACAGTAACACACACACAAACGCAAACACACACAGAAACACACACAGAAACACACACAAACGCAAACACAAACAAAAACACACAGAAACACACACACACACACACACACACAGAAACACACACACAAACGCAAACACAAACACAGTAACACACACACAAACGCAAACACACACAGAAACACACACAGAAACACACACAAACGCAAACACAAACACAAACACACAGAAACACACACACACACACACACACACAGAAACACACACACAAACGCAAACACAAACACAGTAACACACACACAAACGCAAACACACACAGAAACACACACAGAAACACACACAAACGCAAACACAAACACAAACACACACGCACAGAAACAAAAACACGGATCCCCACTAATTAGGAGATAACACTGGCACTGGGAAGTCTCATTGACAGCCCATTTCAGCTCGTCGCCAGCCCCCAATACCTCAGTGTCCGCGTCGCCTCGGCCAAAGTGGTGAAGTCTGTGTGAAAACCTTCCCCTCCTTTCGCTGCAAATTGGGTTTCCAGAAGCCTCCTCCCCCCCCTCCTCTTGGTCCAGACAGGGCCAAATGAAAGCAATACTTTTAAGGCGCTGCTTCTAAAGGC
This sequence comes from Penaeus vannamei, assembly GCF_042767895.1. Classification (NCBI taxonomy): domain Eukaryota; kingdom Metazoa; phylum Arthropoda; class Malacostraca; order Decapoda; family Penaeidae; genus Penaeus; species Penaeus vannamei. Next base: position 15,634,988 of record NC_091555.1, read on the forward strand.
ATTTTGGCCCCTCGAGCTTCTGTTTTTTTGGGGAAAGATTTATGCTGTTCTAGTATTTTATGTTTTTTTTTTCTATTTTTAAATATTATTATTTGAAGGCGTTTTATTTGCTTTTGAATGACGTGTTGGTTATTGATATACTTTGTTCGAATTGATTTAATCTTAGTATTATTACTATTATTTTTTAATTAAGGAACCATGGCTTAAGCTCTGAAAAAAATATCGACCTTTACATTTGCTGGCCACTGTCGCTAATGGTTGTAATGCACTGATAGTCTTGCCTAATGTCTACATACTCTTTAATGGTTCAATGCATACTTTCCAAAGGCTCAATGCATACTTTATTTCTAATGGTTCAATATATACTTTCTAAGGGTTCAATACATACTTTCCAAAGGTTCAATGCATACTTTCTAAAGGTTCAATACATACTTTCTTTCTAATGGTTCAATATATACTTTCTAAGGGTTCAGTGCATACTTTCTTTCTAATGGTTCAATATATACTTTCTAAGGGTTCAATGCATACTTTCTTTCTAATGGTTCAATGCATACTTTCTAA
>NC_091555.1:15648048-15650548 GCF_042767895.1 Penaeus vannamei
GAGCGCTGTCAATGCCACTGTTCAGGGTAGACTGGCGAGTGTACCGGACACAGGGAGGCTGCAACGGAAAAGTGCGGTTGGGTCGGTATTTTTTTCCAGGGCTGTGGTGGGTTATAGTATCGGTTTGTGGGGTTGGATTTTTTTTTTGTTTTTTTTTACTTCTTTCTCTCTCTGTTGTTCTGTTTGGTGTTTGATCTCGTTTGGTCTTTCTTTCTCTCTTTCTCTATCTCACAATCTCTCTCTCTCTCTCTGTCACTCCGTCCCTCCCTCCCTCTCTTTCTCTTTGTCTCTCTCTGTTGCTCTGTTGGTCATTCTATCTCACTCGGTCTCTGTCTCTCTCGCTTTCTCTCTATCTCACACTCTTCCCCTCTCTCTCTATCGGTTTCTCTTTTCTCTCTCTTTGAGTCTAATTCTCTCTCTCTCCCCTTCCCTCCCTCCCTCCATATCTCTCTCTTACCCTTTCTTTCTCCCTCACTCCCTCCCCCCTCTCTCTATCTTCCTCCCTCCCTCCCTCCCTCTTTCTCTCTCCCTCTCTCTCTCTCTCTCTCTCTCTCTCTCTGTCTCTCTCACTCTCTCTCTCACTCACTCTCTCTCTCTCTCTCTCTCTCTCTCTCTCTCTCTCTCTCTCTCTCTCTCTCTCTCTCTCTCTCTCTCTCTCTCTCTCTCTCACTCTCTCCCTCTCCGTCGCTCCCCCTCCCTCTCGCTCCGATGCCGCATGCCTAACGTTGAAACTCCGCGTGCAATATTCAAGCACCTCTTTTACGTGCAAAATTGGAAGTGTCAGTTTCCCGTTCCGTCTTTCTGTAGCTAGCCACTGTTGCAAGGATTACAGCTGTTCGTTTTGTTATATTTCTATCTTAATATTCGAGTTATTTTGCTGTTTATGAGGCTATAACAATAATGATGATACTAATGATGATGATAAAGGAAGAGGAGAAGGAGGAGGAGGAAGGGGAGGAGGAGAAGGAGGAGAGGGAGGAGGAGGAGGAGGGGGAGGAGGAAGAGCGGGAGGAGAGGAGGGAGGAGGAGGAGGAAGGGAATGGGGAGGAGGAGGAGGAGGGGGGAGGAGGAGGGGAAGGAGGAGAGGGAGGAGGAGGAGGGGAGGGAGGAGGAGGAGACTGGTGACTGATGATACTAATAATGATGATAAAGGAAGAGGAGAAGGAGGAGGAGGAAGGGGAGGAGGAGAAGGAGGACAGGGAGGAGGAGGAGGAGGAGGGGGAGGAGGAGGAGCGGGAGGAGAGGAGGGAGGAGGAGGAGGAGCGGGAGGAAGGAGGAGGGAGGAGGAGGAGGGGGATGGGGAAGAGAGAGTAGGAGGGGGGAGGAGGAAGGGAAGGAGGAGTGGAGGAGGAGGAGGGGGAGGAGGGGTGGAGGAGGAGGAGACTGGTTATCAAGGAATCCTATTTCATTATCTTTTTATGCTATTTTTGTTATTATCTGATGTTTAGAATAGATCAGAATGTAATAATAATTGTAATAAGGATAATAATAACTACAATAATTAAAATGACATCATTGGTGAAGATGTTAGTTACTCTAATGAGTAATGACGATCCTAAAATCAATATGAATAACTGGAGAATTATTGATGATAAAAACAATAGTTTCTATTATGTAACTGATAACAGTGATGATGTAATTAATAGGAATGTAATAGCAGCAGTAATATTGCTCATTATAATGAAAATGAAAATGATACCAATGATGGAATTGATGATAGTAAGGGTAATAATCAGTGATATCATAATAATATTATAATCATCCTTAGCATCACAATTATTATTATCATTATTATTACAATTATTATTATTACTATTGTTGTTGTTGTTATCATTATTACTATTATCATTAACATTATCACTGTTATTACTATTATTATTATCATCATTATCATTATCATCATTATTGATATTATAACTATTATTACTATTGTTATTATCATTTTATATATATATATATATATATATATATATATATATATATATATATATATATATATATATATATATATATATATATAGACACGTGTTTGTATGGAGAGAGTGATAGAGAAGGACTCATGATGATTAACTGTGACGATAAAAAAAATTGGGCGAGAGGAGGTACCTACCGAAGTCGTGCCGTCGTCCTCCGCCCGGCCTCTGCCACTTCTATACTCTTGGTATTGTGACGTCACACACAGCACGGCGTAGATCTGGGTGGGAGAGAGAGCGAGGGAGCATTAATCCAGGAGCTAGTATTCACTTGCGAAATGAAACCAGGTTCTTTGGAGCAACGAAAATGAGGCGACGTATGCCCACAGACAAACACACACACAAAAACAGACACACACACATACACATGCACACACTCACAAGAATACACACACAAGCATACACACACTCACACACATATATGTTTATACAAACATATATGAATGAACATATTATATATATATATATATATATATATATATATATATATATATATATATATATATATATATATATATATATATATA
>NC_091555.1:15683048-15685548 GCF_042767895.1 Penaeus vannamei
AGAATGTGTAATAATTATGTAGTTGTTTGTTAAGGCGTTAGAAGTAATGAAGAATGTAGTAACTAATGGCTGATGTAATTAGTACTAATTGATCTGTTGCAAATGTATTATTAAACATGCTTCTAAAGTCGGTGAAAAAGGAAGGTGATACTTAATGATAATAATAGTAATGAAAGTTATGAAATAATGATAATAACAAAAACAGCAATTATGGTAATGGGGAAGATGCCAATAATGATGAAAATAATAATAGTGACCACTCATATTTCTTACTTAAAGGTCAACTGAGGCGGAGTTACTTTAAAATGTCAGATTCAGTTATGGCAGGATTTCAGTTAATAATACATTACAACGCTTGCTATAAACTGCTTTTCTGGGCTTCTTTTCGTTCCAATTCCCAACAGCGGTTTAAGGAAATAGCCCCCCCCCCTCTCTCTCTCGCTCTCTTTCTCTTTCTCTCTCTCTCTCTCTCTCTCTCTCTCTCTCTCTCTCTCTCTCTTTCCTGGCCATTTTTCGTTATTAGTTCATATTTCTTTTCATTTACAGTTTTTGTATCATTGACATGATACTCACTGGCTGTCATTACTCTTTTTAACACTACTGCTAGTAGTAGTAGTAATTGTTTTCATGGTTATAGTAGAAGGAGTTGGAGTACGTGCAGTTAGCAGAAGTAGTAGAACTTATAGTAGTAGCAGTAGTAGTAGTAGTAGTAGTAGCAGCAGTAGTAGTAGTAGCAGCAGTAGTAGTAGTAGTAGTAGTAACACTAGTAGTAATAGTAGTAGTAGTAGTAGCAGCAGCAGTAGTAGTAGTAGTAGTAGTAGTAGCAGTAGTATTAGTAACAGTAGTAGTAATAGTAGTAGCAGTAGTATTAGTAATAGTAGTAGTAGTAGGAGTAGCAGCAGTAGTAGTAGCAGCAGTAGTAGTAGCAGTAGTAGCAGTAGTAGTAATAGCAGCAGCAGCAGTAGTAGTAGTAGTAGTAGTAATAGCAGTAGTAGTAGCAGCAGCAGCAGCAGCAGCAGTATTATTATTATTATTATTATTATTAGTAGTAGTAGTAGTAGCAGGATTAGTAGTAGTAGTAGTAGTATTAGCAATAGTAGTAGTAGTAGTAGCAGTAGTAGTAGCAACAGTAGTAGTAGCAGTAGTAGTAATAGTAGTAGCAGTAGTAGAAGCAACAAAAACAGCGGTAGAATTAAGATCGACGATAAGCCCGCACAGGTTCCAAGGTTTTGATATAAACCTTACCTGTTCGACTTCAACGGAATACGAAATCATAAAACCTGGTTTCCCAGGTAAGATATCAAAGCGAGCAATAAAGTTTGTCAGTTGCCCCTACATAGAGCATTTCAGAGTCCAGCCGGCTTCGAGGAACATCAAAGACATGAGAGAAGAAACGCCTTAGGACTAACAAGACTCACAAACATCGGAGAGCGGTAGACTCTACACACACAAAAAAAGAAAAGAAAAGAAAAGAAAAAAAAACCCAGCTCGACGGATCCCTAAGGACGGGCCCGATACTAACACTATTAGTCACAGGGAAAAGGGCCTCCTTGTGTGAGTACCGTGCCGTTGAATGCTGTGTGTGGTAATACTGGGGTTACTCTGGACTTTTCGATATGTAAGGATGGGAAATTATTGCTCCAGTAGATGAACACACACAAAAGCAAACACAAGCACACACAGTGTGTGTGTGTGTGTGTGTATAAATAAATAAATAAATGAATAAATATACACATATGTGTGTGTATGTATGTATGTGTGTGTGTATTTGTGTGTGTATGCGTGTGTTAGTATGTGTGTGTGTGTGTCTGTGTGAGTGTGTGTGTGTGTGGGATGATATGTATGTGACAAAAATGTAAGATTATGTAAATTATGTCGAATATAACAATAAATAGAATAGAAGTAGCATACGCATTTCAGTAATGGGTATAAATACAGCTGGATGGAGAGAGAGAGAGAGAGAGAGAGAGAGAGACAGAGAGAGAGAGAGAGAGAGAGAGAGAGAGAGAGAGAGAGAGAGAGAGAGAGAGAGAGAGAGAGAGAGAGAGATTTTTTTTTTACTTTGACACGTTTATTAAAACAAAAACTACATCTCAAAGGGATGATGTAACTTAGTTTATCCTCCCCCTATCTTAATAAGTCACTGTATTGGCTCACAATTCACGTACAAAAGTGATATAACACTTCCACCCTCATCCAGGTAAGTCCCCTACTGGGCTTACATAATCACATACGGCGCACATAAAATATAACATGTGCGCAATGTATAATTATAACCCCGGAAAAGAAATTAATTAACTGTTGAGTGGAATGCTTCTGTTTCAAAAGAATGATGCCTAACACATGTCCGTCATCCACATCATAGTAGGAGACATTATAGTCTCAGCAGGAGCAACAGCCTACATACCTGTGCATATTCCCCAGGTATGTTTATGATATAGATGCAAATTGCCTGTACCTCTTCAAGATCTTAAATACCTGACCATTCCTCATCATCCAT
>NC_091555.1:15693048-15695548 GCF_042767895.1 Penaeus vannamei
GAACATCCACAGAGAACCCGCCAGCACAGCGTAGTACACCTGCGGGAGAAAGAGAGGAAAATTATTACTCAACAAATGACTCTGCAATATCCTGATTTATGTTGCTGGCTAACTTTAATCAACACATGACTGCAATATCATGATTTATGTTGCTGGCTAACTTTAATCAACACATGACTGCAATATCATGATTTATGTTGCTGGCTAATATTACTCAACATATGACAGCAATATCATGATTTATGTTGCTGGCTAATTTTACTCAACACATGACTGCAATATCATGATTTATGTTGCTGGCTAATTTTACTCAACACTTGACTGCAATATCATGATTTATGTTGCTGGCTAATTTTACTCAACACTTGACTGCAATATCATGATTAATGTTGCTGGCTAATATTACTCAACACATGACTGCAATATCATGATTTATGTTGCTGGCTAATATTACTCAACACATGACTGCAATATCATGATTAATGTTGCTGGCTAATATTACTCAACACATGACTGCAATATCATGATTTATGTTGCTGGCTAATATTACTCAACACTTGACTGCAATATCATGATTTATGTTGCTGGCTAATATTACTCAACACATGACTGCAATATCATGATTAATGTTGCTGGCTAATTTTAATCAACACATGACTGCAATATCATGATTAATGTTGCTGGCTAATATTACTCAAAACATGACTGCAATATAATGATTAATGTTGCTGGCTAATTTTACTCAACACTTGACTGCAATATCATGATTAATGTTGCTGGCTAATTTTACTCAACACTTGACTGCAATATCATGATTAATGTTGCTGGCTAATATTACTTAAAACATGACTGCAATATCATGATTTATGTTGCTGGCTAATATTACTTAAAAACATGACTGCAATATCATGATTAATGTTGCTGGCTAATTTTAATCAACACTTGACTGCAATATCATGATTAATGTTGCTGGCTAATTTTAATCAACACTTGACTGCAATATCATGATTAATGTTGCTGGCTAATATTACTCAACACATGACTGCAATATAATGATTAATGTTGCTGGCTAATTTTAATCAAAACATGACTGCAATATAATGATTAATGTTGCTGGCTAATTTTAATCAACACTTGACTGCAATATCATGATTAATGTTGCTGGCTAATTTTACTCAACACTTGACTGCAATATCATGATTAATGTTGCTGGCTAATATTACTCAACACATGACTGCAATATCATGATTTACGTTGCTGGCTAATTTTACTCAACACTTGACTGCAATATCATGATTAATGTTGCTGGCTAATTTTACTCAACACTTGACTGCAATATCATGATTAATGTTGCTGGCTAATTTTAATCAACACTTGACTGCAATATCATGATTAATGTTGCTGGCTAATATTACTTAAAACATGACTGCAATATCATGATTTATGTTGCTGGCTAATTTTACTCAACACTTGACTGCAATATCATGATTAATGTTGCTGGCTAATATTACTCAACACATGACTGCAATATCATGATTTACGTTGCTGGCTAATTTTACTCAACACTTGACTGCAATATCATGATTAATGTTGCTGGCTAATTTTACTCAACACTTGACTGCAATATAATGATTAATGTTGCTGGCTAATTTTACTCAACACTTGACTGCAATATCATGATTTATGTTGCTGGCTAATTTTACTCAACACTTGACTGCAATATCATGATTTATGTTGCTGGCTAATTTTACTCAACACTTGACTGCAATATCATGATTTACGTTGCTGGCTAATATTACTCAACACATGACTGCAATATCATGATTAATGTTGCTGGCTAATTTTAATCAACACATGACTGCAATATCATGATTTACGTTGCTGGCTAATTTTACTCAACACTTGACTGCAATATCATGATTAATGTTGCTGGCTAATATTACTTAAAACATGACTGCAATATCATGATTTATGTTGCTGGCTAATTTTACTCAACACTTGACTGCAATATCATGATTAATGTTGCTGGCTAATATTACTTAAAACATGACTGCAATATCATGATTTATGTTGCTGGCTAATATTACTTAAAAACATGACTGCAATATCATGATTTATGTTGCTGGCTAATATTACTCAACCCTTGACTGCAATATCATGATTAATGTTGCTGGCTAATATTACTCAACACATGACTGCAATATCATGATTAATGTTGCTGGCTAATATTACTCAACACATGACTGCAATATCATGATTTACGTTGCTGGCTAATTTTACTCAACACTTGACTGCAATATCATGATTAATGTTGCTGGCTAATTTTACTCAACACTTGACTGCAATATCATGATTAATGTTGCTGGCTAATTTTAATCAACACTTGACTGCAATATCATGATTTATGTTGCTGGCTAATATTACTCAACACATGACTGCAATATCATGATTTACGTTGCTGGCTAATTTTACTCAACACATGACTGCAATATCATGATTA
>NC_091555.1:15700548-15703048 GCF_042767895.1 Penaeus vannamei
TATAATAATTTCCACGCTTAGTAAGACTAATTGTTTGTTTCTGAGAAATGGTTTTCTCTCTGAAAATTGTTACTTTCACAGAAATGCTTTCAGTGTATAGGACTAACTTCTTTACTCTGAAAGGGTTGGTTTCTAAAAAAATGCAATTTCTTCCGTTAATCATCATATTCGTACTGCATTATCACTATTTTTATGTTTTTCTCTTTCTCACTCTTTGATGGTGGAAGGAGCGAGGGCAGTGATTTCCCTTTGCATGCGGTCAGCGATACCAGGGTACGTGGTGGTTCCGCCAGACATGACAATGTTGTCCTGATGTGCCAAAGTGCCCTCACGACAATGGCAGGTCATGGTAATATAGTGCCTTCTCGTGCAAGTAAAGCCAACTATGAAGCAACGTGCCATATGCTAAAAGTATCACAAATTCTTAGTTCTTTGTCGCTTTCAACTTCTGTCAATTCGCTAAAAGGTTTAAAGTAATTTGAATTCCCTTTTGCCGTCATCGGATGAAAGCATCTTTTTTATAACAACCTGATTTTTTTTCAAAAACAAAAATACACTCACATTTGTTTTGCTTTTTGACGTTCAATTTCCCGCTGCAGGGAACTGGCTTACCCGGCTTATTCTTGTCTGCAGTGGCTTATCAGACTGAAATGGTGCGTCCGTGTTTCCCTGACGAAAGAGCAGGTTTGAGTAATGCACAAACAGTTTTGAAAGAAAGAGTGAAAACAAAACACCGAGAGTTTAATATAAATAAGAGACTCGAGAGTGTTTAAAAAATGAAAGCGATTGATGTCTTTTTTTCCCTTTTTTATTTTCGAACTGGAGAAGAATCTTAAGATCTCGAGAAGAAGCAGTAAAAGAAAAAAAGAAAAGAAAAGGGATAAAAAGGAGGAGAAGATAAAATTCTGATTAGAGAGCCTCAAGAGGGAAGTCTCGCTGACTCAAACAAGATCTTCTGCAACTTCCTGTCGATAAGGCGGAAGTTGTTTTCTTTTCCTTGGCAAAACGACCTCAAGACCACCATCTTCCCGATCGATCCGAGGAAGAGGATTGTCGAGGAATGTAGTTTCCTTCTTGTTTTTAAATTGGATTACGAAATTGCATGGAGCCTGTGGTTGGTTCTTGTCTATTGGGTAAGAGGTGATCAGCTTCAATGACTTCTTTTGGAACGAGCTTGGTTCTCTCATTCTTTATCTTTATCTCTCTCTCTCTTTCTCCCTGCATCCCCCCCCCTCTCTCTCTCGTCCTGCTCCCCCTTTCTCTCTCTCTCCCTCTCCCTCTCCCCCTGCCCCCCCCTCTCTCTCCCCCTGCCTCTCTCTCTCTCTCTCTCTCTCTCTCTCTCTCTCTCTCTCTCTCTCTCTCTCTCCCTCCCTCCCTCCCTTTCTCTCTCTCTCTCTCTCTCTCTCTCTCTCTCTCTCTCTCTCTCTCTGTCTCTCTCTCTGTCTCTCTCTCTCTCTCTCTCCCCCTGTCCCTCCCTCTCTCTCCCTGTCTCTCTCTCTCTCAAGAGACGAAGATCCCTGAATTTCTTCTCATTTAACTTCAAAGAGCAGATAGGGTGGCACGCCCGCAAATATGGTTACCTGTTGATTAATTATCATTTTGCATTTATTTTTTTATTGAAACTTGAATAAGTTCTTAAGCATTTACCTTAATCTTTCATCAAATAAAAGAAAACCAGGTTATCGCTTTGGTGAAGATCTCTCTCTTTCTCTTCCTCTTTTTCTCTCTCTTCTCTTTCTCTCTCTCTCTTTGCTAATTACGGTTTCATCGCGTCCTTGATTGACAAGCCAACAGCGTGCAAAACAAAAACCCAAAGGATAATCCAGCGTTAGTGTAGCTGAACCCAGTGATGTGTCCTTCACCTCAATCCTGGCTTAGCGATGCGGCTTTCTGCTCGGCGCGCAGGCTTTGAAGGCCCGATATCAAAGCCTGTGTCGCGTTCCTTTTTATCGCCACAACTGGACGAGTAACGGATTGATATTTCCGAACTGAAGAGGAAAAGAACGAGAGGAGACTCGGGTTATTTAAAGGAACGAGGGATGGATACAGTGGCTTCTTGAGGTGACGTGGTTGATGGAAAGGAATGAAAGAAAAAAAGAAAAAAATGCGTGTTTTGAATGGGAAGATGGGAATATGTTTTTATATAATGGAACTAGTATACTTCATTCGCATCCATTCGTAATATTTAATAAGGGGAGATAGATATAGGGGCTTCTTGAGGTGATGTGGTTGATGAAAATGAGTGAAAGAAAGAAAGAAAATGTGCGAATTTTAAAGGATAGGAGTATGGCCGGAGATGGGAATATATTTTGTTTATTATATAATGGAATAAATATACTTCATTCGCACTCATTCGGTATGTTGAATAAAAAATATATTCTTGATCATTTACTAAATTGAATCAACAATAATTTATTTTGTTATGGAATTTAGACAAACATGATTTAAAAAGGAATAAATATCCAAAATGATGCAAACCGATAACAGAGAATCTGTCGTA
>NC_091555.1:15715548-15720548 GCF_042767895.1 Penaeus vannamei
TGTGTGTGTGTGTTTCTGTGAAAGAGAGAGAGAGAGAGAGAGAGAGAGAGATGATGAGAGAGAGAGAGAGAGAGAGAGAGAGAGAGAGAGAGAGAGAGAGAGAGAGAGAGAGAGAGAGAGAGAGAGAGAGAGAGAGAGAGAGAGAGAGAGAGAGAGAGCGTGTTTGTGTGTGTACGTGTGTGCGGGCATGCATATACTTTTAGGCTATAAAGAATTTTAAGAATAGCATTATCAGTGAACTTTAGAGAAATAAAAAACGACGCGTAATCTACCAATATCTTGCAATCTACCTTTATAGTTTCTGAAACGCAAAAAAAAATCACTATCGTCCAACACTCTTTCATAATCACTACCATCGTCATCATCATCTTCATCATTATCCGGCATCATCATCATCATCATCCTTTTCAGCACCATTATCCTCATCACCATCATCATAATAATTTCAACATCCTTCACCACTGTCACCACCGTCGTCATCATCATTCTCATCACCCTCACCACCACAACCACCATTATCATCATCATTATCCTCACCACCATCATCATCAACATCGTTATCATCATTGTCATCAACCTGCACAAAAAAAAAAGAAAAAAAGAAAGAAAAAAGGTGAATGCAACAGAAGGATATAAAAAAGATCATTAATTGCAATTACAACACTCCTAAATTACGCAACATCAATCAAGAAGCTTTCGTAAACATATTTCTGTTAATTAAATGAAGTTTTAATCACTCACATAAATTCTTTTCCCTTCATGTATTTGTACCATTCATACATAGTCTTTTAAATTCAAAAATTCTTAATCTTTCTTATAGATTATTTTTCATTCATTAATTCTTAATCATTTATATATGTTCGTTACAATTCATATGTTTTCTTTTAAATTCATGAATTCCTAACCATTCATATGGATTCTTTTCTATTCATAAATTTTTAATCATTCATATATATTCCTTTAAATTAATAAATTCCGAACCATTTGTATAAATCCATTTCCATCCATAAATGTTTAACAGTTCATATACATTCCTTTAAATTCATAAATTATTAGTTATTCATACATATTCGTTTCCATTCATAAATGCTTAATCAACCATTTATATTCTTTTCCATACTTAAAATTCCTTCCCCGCATTTTGGCGCAAAAAAGAAAAGAAAAAAAGGAAAAAAAAGTATTACGATGACCATTATTGTAATAACCAGAATCTGTTTTATATTCCTGTTTATATTCTTGTATATTTATTTATTGCGATTTGCATGCCACATACTTTTTTTTTTTTTTTTTGTGCAAATTAGAGTGACATGCATTATAAACAACCCCACCAAATTGGATGATCGAGACGGAATAATGCAAATATCACGGCAACGAACACAATAGACTATCACGTTATTGGCAAATATTTATACAGTGAAGGAATTATGTCCCTACGTTCGGAGTGGCATTGTAGCCGTATACAGCTTTTATTCTGATTTTAATTCGATTCCAAAGCGGGTGACATACGCCCATATAGCTTTTAACCAATTAAACGCAGTCACCTCATTAGTCCCTTTGACAGAAGATTACATATCAAACACACACACGCAGAACGAATATGTATGTTTCTGTGTGTGATATTCAGGATATCTATTTTTGTTATAGCACACACACACACACACACACACACACACACACACACACACACATACATATTATATATATATATATATATATATATATATATATATATATATATATATATATATATATATATATATATATATGTATATACACACACACACACACACACACACACACACACACACACACACACACATATATATATATATATATATATATATATATATATATATATATATATATATATATGTATGTATCTATGTGTGTATTTATGTATGTATATATGTTTGTATGTATTTTTGTATATATGTACATATCTGCCAGTGTGTGTGTGTGTGTGTGTGTGTGTGGGTATGCGAACGTGCTAACCCAGACGATTCACTCTGTCATAACAAACGAACAGATATTTGAACCAAATAACACGTTCGACCTGTTCTGCAGAGCCCATGACAAAAATAACGAGGGGTCAGCTGCGTCTGGACTCCACCACCACAGCCACAAGACCAGCAGCCCTTCAGACCTCATTTCTCTATGCAGATCTCGTGGAAATGAGTGAGCGCGATGATGAAAGGGAATGAGGGAGGATCAAGAAATATGAGGAGAATTTGAGGAATGACGCTGATGAACTGTTGAGAAAGGGAGTGAGGAAGGACGAGGTGGTGTGAGGATAGGATGAGGAGCTCTCTGAGGAGGACTTTTGTCGATGTATCATGTATTATCTATCTATCTATCAACATTTTGAGGACTTTTATATACATAATATCTCTGTCTATCTACCAATATTTTGAGTTTTTTTAAACCGGTGTATCATGTATTATCTATTTATCTATCTATCTATCATCAATCAATATCTATCAACATGTCTACTTATCAACATCAATCATAATCTAACTATCAACATCAATCAATGTCTATCAACATCAATCAATATTTATCTATCAACATCAATCAATATTTATTTATCAACACCAATGAATATCTATCTATCAACATCAGTTAATATCTATCAACACCAATCAATATCTATCAATCAATCAAATCATAATTATCTAACCAATAATTCAACCAAAGAACAGAGAGGAATTCAGGGCATGAGATGAGGGATGCTTTGGCGGCGCAGGAGACAGAGGAGAGAAAATTGTCCATCACGAAAATTCAAGGAAATGAAGTTGTGGTGTTTTTTTTCGCGTCGTCCTCTGCTTCTTGAGATTAAGGCGGCCCCGGTTAGGGAATTATGTCGGTTTTTATTTTCGCGGACGCACCGTATATAGCGAGGTACGACGGTGCATGTATGGGGGTGCGACCAGTGAGCGAAAGGACGCTTATGGTGCGAGCAACGTGGGACTCGTTCTCACTTTTGTTAAAGATGTTCTGAAGTGACTTCATAATTAGATGATTGTTATTCATGTTTTTTTTTCTTTTTTCTTTTTTTTTTCTAAAATATGGATGGACTTTGTTTTTGTTGTGGTAATTATGTTGGAATTCAAATATCTGCGAGAAAGAAATTAAGGTGCGAATAAAAATGTTGAAATCTAGGACTCAAGAACAAGCATTTGCGTGTCTTGCAAGACGGCGAATCTGCGAGGAAATGTGTTCGTGTTGCGGACGTGTTCTGAAAAGGCTGAATTGTGGATGAGGATGGTCTGTTAATTCGTAGTATAGGTGTCCGTGGTCGTCATTTTTGTTTATTAACATACTCTCTCTTTCTTCTTCCTTCTTCTTCTCCTTCTTCTTCTTCTTCTTCTTCTCTCTCTCTCCTTTTCACATTCTTTTCCTCCTCTCTCTCTCTCTCTCTCTCTCTCTCTCTCTCTCTCTCTCTCTCTCTCTCTCTCTCTCTCTCTCTCTCTCTCTCTCTCTCGCTCTCTCTCTCTTTCTCCCCCCTCTCTCTATCTGTCGATCTCTCTCTCTCTACCTACCTACTTCCCTGCCTATCTATCTATATCTATCTGTTTTTGCCGTTTCTCATGATTCAGTATGGATGGCTGATGATAGAAAAATGGATGTAGGAGAAAAAAATATATACATAAACAGAACTGAACGCTGGTGAAATAACCAAAACACTAAGCAATATTGTTATTGTTTAAAATTATTGTTAAAATCACAACAACAGCAATAACAGTACTACTATTTCTACTACTTCAACTACTAATACTACTACTAATAATGATGACATTAATGATAATAATAAGAAAATAATGATAATAATAATGATAATAATGACAATAACAATAACAATAATAACGATAATACTAATGATGATGATTCTGATGATAACAATAACAAAAGTGATAATAATTACAAAGCAAAAATACCAAAAATAATCACTAACCAACGAAATGGAAACTCGACCCGAATCGACGGCCATTAATCGGCAAATATGGGGCGTAATAATTTTTCCGATCCCGCCATAGATCAAGGCACGGGTCAGTTCCTCGCATTTCGGAAGAAAATGGATGAGGCGGAAGAGGGAAAACCACAGAAAATGGGAAATGGAGAAGGGAAACTTAGAGAAAATGGGTAAGGCGGAAAAGGGGAAAATTACAGAAAATGGAAGAAGAGAGAAAGAGGAAATTTGGGAAAATGGAGTGAGGGCCAGGAAAGTAAAACCACAGAAAATGGGAAATGGAGAAGGGAAATTTAGAGAAAATGGGTAAGGCGGAAAAGGGGAAAATTACAGAAAATGGAAGATGAGAGAAGGGAAATTTAGAGAGAATGGGTGAGGCGGAAGAGGGAAAACCACAGAAAATGGGAAATGGAGAAGGGAAACTTAGAGAAAATGGGTGAGGCGGAAGAGGGAAAACTACGGAAATTGAGAGATGGAGAAGAGAAAACCGGAGAGATGGAAGAAAAGAACGAGAGAACAGGAGAAGTAGAAGAGAAAGCCCAATCTTTGCGAGGGACCGAGACGATTGGAGAAAAATGCAGGAGACGAGGAGAAAACACGGGAGAGAGGTGTGTTTGGAAGAGGGGGAGGTGAAAGGGAGGGAAGAATGGAGAAGGAAAGGCAGAGGGAGAGAAGAGGAAGAGAGGAGAGAGAGAGAGGAGAATGAGAGAGAGAGACAGAGAGAGAGAGAGAGAGAGAGAGAGAGAGAGAGAGAGAGAGAGAGAGAGAGAGAGAGATAGGGAGAGGGAGAGAGAGAGGAGATAGAGGAGAGGGAAAGAGACAGAGAGAAAGAGAAAGAGAGAGAGAGAGAGAGAGAGACAGAGACAGAGAGAGAGAGAAAGGGAAGGAGAGGGAGAGGAGAATGGATATGGAGAGGGGGTGGGAGGAGACGAAGAGGCAAAGGAGAGACAAGAGAGAAGAGAGAGAGAGGGAGAGGGAGAGGGAGAAGGAGGAGAGGAGAGGAGAGAGGGAGAGGAGAGAGGGGGAGAGAGAG
>NC_091555.1:15750548-15753048 GCF_042767895.1 Penaeus vannamei
TGTGTCTTTGTGTGTGTGTGCGTTTGGGTTTGCGTGCGTTTATGTTTGTGTCTTTGTGTGTGTGTGCGTTTGTGTTTGCGTGTGTTTATGTTTGTGTCTTTGTGTCTGTTTATTTGCGTGCATGTGTTTGTTTTTTGCGTGCATGTGTGTTTGTTTGTTTGTTTGTGCGTGTTTGTTAGTTTGCTTGTGCGTGTTTGTTTCCGTGTATATGTATAAATGAATATGAGTGTGTGTGTGTGTGCGTGTAGTCATATGTACACGTACTTGTGCACGCTTAATTCGATATTCGTACATGCTCATACTCCGTTGTATAAACCTACCTTTCGCAGAAATGAATAAGGAAACTGGCCTTCGAAGAAACAGTATATTACCTTCCGCTGATGGGCGAATACCAGCTTTTATTGGATGCAATATCAGAAGCTCAGTCATCCACAGCTTCTCCGTAATGCTGCTCACTCATTTAGTGCAATCAGTGTATATGTCCCTGTGCGAATGAATGTCGCTTCTCTATGGTATGTAGTCCGTGTGTTCTTAAATTAGAATATGAGCTGATTTTCTCTTTTCTTTTCTTTTTCTTTTCTTGTTCCACTTTCTGTGAGATTGGTGAGACTCAGTTGTTTGTGTGTCGTTTGTTTACTAATATTTTTGTGATTTCATTTTAGGGGATCATGAAGTTTGTTGTTATCGATATTTGATTTTTGTTTGTAAAAAATGTCATTCAGTGTCTTAACATGAATTCATCGATATTTTACATACTTGATATTTCCCATACAGATATAGATACATACCGACACAAAATTGAACGCACGCACACACACACACACTCTCTCTCTCCCTATCTATCTCACTCTATCTCTCTCTATCTCTATCTCTTTCTTTCTCTCTCACATACATATGCACACGCACACACACACACACTCTCTCTCTCCCTATCTATCTCTCTCTTTATCTCTATCTCTTTCTTTCTCTCTCACATACATATGCACACGCACACACACACACACACACACATACTCTCTCTCTCTCTCTATCTATTTCTTTCTCTCTCTCTCACACACAAAAAAATTGCAACTATTAAATAGTTCGAAACAATAATCACTCGCGGATTTGTGGAACGGAAAGATTTATTCGTGAAAAACGTAAACATTTTCTTGCCAACACGAGAGGCAACAAAGAATATTTTAGCATTTTTAAAGTGCTAAAGTAAAATCAAAATGCACAGTTTTCACGTGTCAAGAATTTCCGTTTTGATCCAAATCTTTAAGGAATACTTTATATATATATATATATATATATATATATATATATATATATATATATATATATATATATATATATATATATGTATATAATTCTTATCTCCTTGACGCTCGTATTGGTTAATAAAAAATAACTAAGTATTTTTCAGACATCCTGTTCAATAAGAGGGGAAAAAATGTGTTCTCAAGGACGATTGCAGTTGAATTGCAAAGTTTATATTCACTTTCCCTTTGCAACTGAGCATCCGGTTTCATGTTATTATGTCATGCGGTTCTTCTGCTGTCATCGCTGTCTTGTGCTTTGAAGCCATACACATAGACGAACACACACGTACATAGATGAATATATATAAATTATAGGTGGATATATATAGATAATCATATTCTTTCAGCCGTTTAGAATCTGTTGTTGGACACAATCCCTTCACATATATGTATGTACACACACACACGCACACACACACATATATATATATCCATATATATTTATGTGTGTGTGTGTATGTGTGTGCGTGTGTGTGTGTATCTATCAATCTATCTATCATACATAAATACACACACACACACACACACACACACACACACACACACACACACACACACACACACACACACATATATATATATATATATATATATATATATATATATATATATATATATATCCATATATATTTATGTGTGTGTATGTGTGTGTATCCATCAATCTATCTATCATACATAAATACATACATACATACATGTGTGTGTGTGTGTACATATATATATAAAGAAATATATTTACATATGTACATATAGCCCTCGGTTATATAGATAATCCCTGACCGGAAATTTGCATGGGTTTGATGACTCCATCCGTGAGAGCCTATTACACTAACTGCTTCCATGTTCCTTGTCTTTTATGGCAGCGTCGTAGAACCTTTTTGTTTGTGACGAAGAATATCAAAAATGTTGGCTGGCAATGACACATTTTTGAACAAAGATGAAAGTTTAATGTAGTTTGAATACGTGTTGGTGTATCTACAAATGTATAAAAAAAAAGAAAAAAATATATACATGTATATATATATATATATATATATATATATATATATATATATATATATATATATATATATATATATATATATATATATATATATATATATATATATATATATATATATATATATATATATATATATGTACATATGTGTGTGTGTGTTTGTGTGTGCATATATATATATATATATATATATATA
>NC_091555.1:15785548-15790548 GCF_042767895.1 Penaeus vannamei
CCCTATCTCTCTATCCACATCTCTATCTCCCTGTCCCATCGTTCCCCTTCTCCTTCCTCTTCTTCGTTTTTCTCCTCCACCACCGGCACCTCCTTCTCCTCGCCCTCTTAGCAACATCCCTCCCTCCGCCCTCCCCCTCCCCCTCACCCTCTCTCTCGCTCCTACCTCCGCTCCCTCCTTCCTCCCTCCTCCCACCCACTCCGTCCCCTGTCTCTTCCTCCCATTTCCCTCCCTCTCCCTCCTCACCCGCCCCCCTTTCCTCCTCCCTCTCCTCTCCCTCCGCCCACCACCTTCCTCCTCCCTCCGCTTCTGCCCTTTCTCTCCCTCCTCACCCGTCCACCACCCTCCATCCTCCCTCTCCCTCCACCCTCCGCCCCCTCCATCCTCCATCCTCCCTCCGCTTCTGCCCTTCCTCTCCCTCCCCCACCCTCCGCCCACCTCCTTCCTCCTTCCCTCCTCCCTCCACCCTCTCCTCCCTCCTCCTTCCCCCTTCCTCCCTCCACCCTCCGCCTCCCTACTCCTCCCTCACCCTTCCTCCTCCGCCCACCCCCTTCCCAACCCATCTTCCGTCCTCCCTCTCCTTCCCCCTCCCCCTTTCCTCCCTCCGTCCTTCCCTCCTCCCCCCCCACCCCCTTCCCACCCACTTTCGGCGTCCTCCCCTCTCCTTCCCCCTCCCCCTTCCACCCTCCTCCCTCCACCCTCCTTCCTCCCTCCGTCCTTCCCCCTCCTCCCCTCCACCCCCTTCCCAACCCACTTTCGGCGTCCTCCCTCCTCCTTCCCCCTCCCCCTTCCACCCTCCGCCCACCCTCCTTCCTCCCTCCGTCCTTACCCTCCTCCCCCCCACCCCCCTTCCCAACCCACTTTCGGCGTCCTCCCCGATCCTAACGTCCTGCGCGTCCCATCTGCCGTTCCGACGACCTTCTTCTTACGAGCAGACGACGCGCGGTCCTTCGCCGGGTTCTCTTCTCTCGGGGTTCATTCCAACTTCGCTGCGTTTCGTTCTTTGTCGCTCTGGTCTGGTCCGTGTCTGGGGGGGGGGGGGGGGTACGGTTCCTTTTTCCTCTTGTTGTTGTTGTTGTTGTTTAGTTGTTTTTTTACGTATTTCATTGTTTTTTTTCACTCTTCTTGTTGTTGTTTATTCTTCGCTTTAATTTTTCCTGTTGTTCCTGTTGTTGTTGTTTAGTTATCTTTTTGTATTCTCTTCTTCTTTTTCTTGTTTTTTTCTTGGCTTTATTTTTTTCTCTCTCTCTTTGTTTACTTTATATCTTTCGTTATTATTTAGTTTTGTATTTTATCTTCTTCTACTTGTTTTTTCTTTGCTTTATCTATCTTTTCTTTGTTTACTTCCTCTCCGTTTTTTTGCCTTTTTTTTTTTTTTGTATTTTATCTTGTTTTTTCTTCGCTTTATTTCTTTCTCTTTGTTTACTTCACTTCTTTGTTTTTTATCGTATTTGATCTTGTTTTTCGTTCGCTTTCATTGTTTTCTCTTTGTTTACTTCATCTTTTTTATGCGTTTCTCCTCTTTCCTTTTTCTTCTCCTTGTCTTTTCTTTTCATTCTTTTTCTTCTCCTTGTTTACTTCATCTCCTTCCTTCTTTTTCCTTCTTCTTCATCTTCATCTCCTTGTCGTTTCTTCTCTCTGTTTGCTTCATCTCCTTCGTCCTTTCTCCTTCTTTTCTTCTCTTTGTCTCCTTCATCTCCTTCGTCCTTTTACCTCCTTCCTTTCTTCACTTTGTCTCCTTCATCTCTTTCGTCCTTTCTCCTTCTTGTACTTCTTTTCATTTGTTTCGTCTCATCTCCCGTTTTCTTCGACCACCATCGTCATCTTTTCTTTGTATTTTCGTCTTTGTCTTTCACATCCTCCTCTTAGTCAACCTTTCATTTTTCTTCCTTATTCTCCTCTTTTCTCTTTCCTCCTCTCTCTCCCTTTTTTCTCCTTCTTCTCCGCTTCCTCCACCTCTTCCTCTTCCTTCTAGCCCTTTTTATTTCCATCTCCCATTCCTCCTATTCCTCTTCCTTCCTCTTCCGCCTCTTCCTGCTCCTCCTCCTTCTCTTCGTTCTCTTTTTCCTTTCAAACCTCATTTTCCTCCTCTTTCCCATCCTCCACCTCCTCCTCCAACTCTTCTCCCTCCTCCTCTTCTTCTAACCTCCCCCTCTTCTTCTTCCTCATCCTCCCTTCTAACCATCTCCTCCTCCTCCTCCTCCCTTTTCTTCCTCCTCCTCCGCTTCTTCTTCCTCCTCCTCCCTTCTAACCACATCCTCCTCCTCCCTTTTCTTCCTCCTCCTCCCTTTTCTTTCTCCTCCCTCCGCTTCTTCTTCCTCCCCCTCCCTTCTAACCACCTCCTCCTTCCCCCTTTTCTTCCTCCTTCTCCGCTTCTTCTTCCTCTTCCTCCCTTCTAACCACCTCCTCCTTCTCCCCTTTTCTTCCCTCCTCCTCCCTTTTCTTTCTCCTCCTCCGCTTCTTCTTCCTCCCCCTCCCTTCTAACCACCTCCTCCTTCTCCCTTTTCTTCCTCCTTCTCCGCTTCTTCTTCCTCTTCCTCCCTTCTAACCACCACCACCTCCTCCTCCCCCCTTTTCTTCCTCCTGTTCCGCTTCTTCTTCCTCTTCCTACCTTCTAACCACCTCCACCTCCTCCTTCTCCCTTTTCTTCCTCCTCCTCCGTTTCTTCTTCGTCCTCCTCCCTTCTAACCACCTCCTCCTCCTTCCCCTTTTCTTCCTCCTCCCTTCCCTTCTTCCACCTCCTCCTCCCCCCTTTTCTTCCTCCTCCTCCCTTCTAACCACCTCCTCCTCCCTTTTCTTCCTCCTCCTCCCCCTTTTCTTCCTCCTCCTCCCTTTTCTTCCTCCTCCTCCTCCCTTTTCTTCCTCCTCCTCCTCCCTTTTCTTCCTCCTCCTCCCTTCTAACCACCTCCTCCTCCTCCCTTTTCTTCCTCCTCCTCCGCTTCATCTTCCTCCTCCCTTCTAACCACCTCCTCCTCCTCCCTTTTCTTCCTCTTCCTCCCTTCTAACCACCTCCTCCTTCTCCCTTTTCTTCCCTCCTCCTCCGCTTCATCTTGACCACCACCACCTCCTCCCTCCTCCCTTTTCTTCCTCCTCCTCCCTTCTTAACCACCTCCTCCCCCTCCCTTTTCTTCCTCCTCCTCCCTTTTCTTCCTCCTCCTCCTCCCTTCTAACCACCTCCTCCCGCCCCCTTTTCTTCCTCCTTCTCCCTTCTAACCACCTCCTCCTCCTCCCTTTTCTTCCTCCTCCTCCCTTCTAACCACCTCCTCCCCCTCCCTTTTCTTCCTCCTCCCTCATGAAGACCTCATGAAGGACAGGTCTTTGTCCCCTTTCCTCTGATAACTAAAGGTCCTAACTAGAATTTAGCCTTTTGGTCGTCTTCCTTCATTTAATATCTCACTTGCGGTTCTGGGAACTATCCGCACTTTTGTTGACGAGGAATCTTATTTAGCGCATCTTTGTGGGGAATTTGTATGAGGTTTTCTTTAAAAGTTCACGTCATGTTGATATATTACTCTAGGTTCCTTTGAGCGTCCGGCCAAGTTGGGTGGAATTTTTGCTTTGTCCCAGTGTGGTCTTGTCTCTCTTCTCCCTCGCTCTCTCTCTCTCTCTCTCTCTCTCTCTCTCTCTCTCTCTCTCTCTCTCTCTCTCTCTCTCTCTCTCTCTCTCTCTCTCTCTCTCTCTCTCTCTCTCTTTCTCTCTCTTTCCCTCTCTCTCTCTCTCTCTCTCTATCTTTTTTTATTCATTTCTCAATCTGTTTCTGTCTCTAGTCTCTTTCACTCTCTTTCTAACTCTTTCTCTCTCTTTCTGTCTGTTTGTCTCTGTCTCTGTCTCTCTCTCTCTCTCCCTCCCTCCCTCCATCTCTCTCTCCCTTTCTCGTTCTCTCTCTTTCTCTCTCTCTTTGCCTTTCTCCCTCCCTCCCTCCCTCTCTCTCTCTCTCTCTCTCTCTCTCTCTCTCTCTCTCTCTCTCTCTCTCTCTCTCTCTCTCTCTCTCTCTCTCTCTCTCTCTCTCTCTCTCTCTCTCTCTCTCTCTCTCTCTCTCTCTCTCTCTCTCTCTCTCTCTCTCTCTCTCTCTCTCTCTCTCTCTCTCTCTGGCTGTCTGTCTTTCTCTTTTCCAACAAATTTCATGGCTGACAAAGTTCCCCATTTTCTGTATGACATTTATGTACCGTGTATTTTACCTTTTATGGCGTGTTTTACAGCTTAGCAGAAATGTATATCACCTGACTTATTTTCTTTGCTAAAATTCTCCCTTTCTCTCTCTCTCCTTCTTTTCTCTCTTTTCTTCCCTTTCTTTCTTTTTCCCTCTTCTCTCTCTCTCTCTCTCTCTCTCTCTCTCTCTCTCTCTCTCTCTCTCTCTCTCTCTCTCTCTCTCTCTCTCTCTCTCTCTTTATATATATATATATATATATATATATATATATATATATATATATATATATATATATATATATATATATATATATATATATATATATATATATATATATATATATATTCTCTTTCTCTAGCCACCCCCTCTCCCTCTTCTCTTCTCCTCTCTCTTTCTCTTTCGCCCTCTCTCTTTTCTCACTTCTCTCCTCTTCTGCTCTCTCTCTCTCTCTCTCTCTCTCTCTCTCTCTCTCTCTCTCTCTCTCTCTCTCTCTCTCTCTATCTATCTATCTATCTATCTATCTATCTATCTATTTATCTCTCTCTTTCTCTCTCTCTCGCTTACTACGTTTTACTTATTCACCCTTTCCCCATTCGTTAATTCATCCTAATTCCCCATCCAGCTTCCGATAAGGCTATTTTTAATTCAGTCCCCAGTCACCCTTCCCACTCTCTTTATCAACTATTTTTACTCTATTCACCTTTTCTTTTATCCATCACCATTCCCCTTTTCTCCATTCATGCTGAAAAAAAAACATCATTTCCATTGCCGGTCAATTTTCCCAAATCATAATTCTGAATTCCAGATTCCCTGTTCACCCTGTCGCGATCACCCATTCCTTATTTCCCAT
>NC_091555.1:15805548-15810548 GCF_042767895.1 Penaeus vannamei
AAGTCAAAAGGTTCATCCTCTCTCTCTCTCTCTCTCTCTCTCTCTCTCTCTCTCTCTCTCTCTCTCTCTCTCTCTCTCTCTCTCTCTCTCTCTCTCTCTAAAAAAAAAAAAAAAAAAAAAAAAAAAACTGACACGTAATATTATGGTATATTATTATTTTCTCTTCGTTTTCCATAACATTTATGCATAGATAACAACTGAAGCTTAGCTAGAGCTGCAGCTTACTGACGGACGTGAAAGTAACGCGCTTACCAGGCGATGTTTTATAGGAATCAAAATAAAAATAACAATTTATAATTATTATACAACAGTTTCATGACTGTGCGAGGGAGAGCATTGAATAGAGAAGGAACATATATTTTCTTTCAACGGACAAACAAACATTAAGGGTTACTGGCAATCAACTTCTAAATGTTGTGGAAAGGGGAAAGTGAATTATATACTTGCTTTTATATTCATTTCCTTTATTAATCTTCCATTATTATTACATTAGAACATTCATCCTTTTGCGAGTGTAAGCTATAAAGAAGTATAGCATTCGGCCTGAACTATCTGTTATTTCATATTTATTTCAGATATTAAAATGTTAATGACACAGTTCGTTTCGACTTTTTTGACATTGTTTATTGAACAAGGTTTTTATTATTATAGTTAAGTATAATTTATATAGTTATAGTTACCTGATAAAATCCCAACTTGATACCATTGGATGGTCTCGAATATTCGGCCAATTGTACTAGTAGTGATAGTAATACTATCATGAAGAGAGACAGAGACACAGAGAGATGAAGAGACAGAGAGAGAGAAAGAAAGAGATTGAGATAGAGAGAGAGAGAGAGTGAGAGAAAGAAGGAGAGAGAGAGAGAGAGAGAGAGAGAGAGAGAGAGAGAGAGAGAGAGAGAGATGAAGAGAGAGAGAGACAAAGAAATAGATGGAAAGAGAGAGAGAGAGAGAGAGACAGAGAGAGAGAGAGAGAGAGAGAGGGAGAGAGAGAGAGAGAGAGAGAGAGAGAGAGAGAGAGAGAGAGAGAGAGAGAGAGAGAGAGAGAGAGGGAGACAGACAGACAGACAGACAGACAGACAGACAGAGAGAGAGAGGGAGAATTACGTTGCTAATGGGTTAATAAGTAGTAGTAATATTATTAGCGGTATCATTATTATTAAAGCAAGCTTATTCCCTTATGGTAAGATTCCCATCGGTGTTCCTGACATAATTAGTAGATTTTTGAAAACCGCTTGAAAATGTCAACAAGCAAATCAATTTGATAATTCAATTTCTATCTCTTTTCGAAAATTATCATTGCGTGGGAGGAATTGCAACAAGAATATCCGATAACTTTGCTAATTACTTCTAGTGAAACAGCGAAAGAATAGCTTTTTATGATCATATTTGCTAAAATGGAAAAAAAAAAGTTTTATTAATTTATTAAACACACAAGAATATTTTTTTTATTAACCGTCTCGATGTAAGAGTACTATCTATCTGTATATCTCTTCTACTACTACTAAATCTACTACTTTTTCTACTTCTTCTTTTCTACTATTACTAGTACCACTACTTTACCTTTTCTTCTCCCTCTTCTCCTTCCCCTTCTCCTATTCGTAATCCTCTTCCATCTCCCTCACCTCCCCCTCCTCTTCCTCTCTCTTCCCCTCTCTTCTTCCTCCTCCTCCTTTTCCTCGACCTCCTTTCTGCTCTCCCCCTCTCCTCCCTCTCTTCAGCCCCCACCCCCTTTCTCCTTCCCCTCGTCCTCCTCCTCCTCCCCCTTTCTGTTCCCCCTCCCACACCCCTCCTCCTATTCCTCTTCTTCCTTGCATCACATGGTACAAGCGCTTCAAACTTTTTGAAAGATGAATTGAGAAAGAAAGAAATGAAAATAATATCGTCAATATAATCATGATTACTTTCTCTCTCTCTCTCACTCTCTTTCTCTCTCTCTCCATCTATTTCTTTCTTTCTTTCTCTGTCTCTCTCTCTCTCTCTCTCTCTCTCTCTCTCTCTCTCTCTCTCTCTCTCTCTCTCTCTCTCTCTCTCTCTCTCTCTCTCTCTCTCTCCCTCCCTCCCTCTTCAAGACCCCAAACGGGTTGATCAAATAACATTAGCTTCATTAGCGTAATTATCTATAATGTGATAAGTGATAACGATAGCGAATAAATGTCTTGATAACGATCGAGTTATAGGTCATTGGGCAGTTACTTATCTCCAACCTCTTTTCTGTTTGTTTTTATTTATTCTGCTCATTCAGAAGATTTTGATATCATAGTGATTACTCCTTCGTTTCCTCTGTCTCTGTCCGTCTCTCTCTCTCTCTCTCTCACTCTCTCACTCTCTCTCTCTCTCTCTCTCTCTCTCTCTCTCTCTCTCTCTCTCTCTCTCTCTCTCTCTCTCTCTCTCTCTCTCTCTCTCTCTCCCTCTCTCTCTCTCTCTGTATATATACATATACATATATATATATATATATATATATATATATATATATATTCTCTTTCTTTCTGCCCCTCCCCCCCTCTCTCTCTTCTCTCTCTCTCTCTCTCTCTCTCTCTCTCTCTCTCTCTCTCTCTCTCTCTCTCTCTCTCTCTCTCTATATATATATATATATATATATATATATATATATATATATATGTATGTATATATATATATGTATATATATATATATATATATATATATATATATATATATATATATATATATATCGCCTCTCTCTCATTCATCTCTCTCTCTCTCTCTCTTTCTCTCTCTCTTTCTCTTCTCTTTCCTTCTGTCGTCACCACAATCTACTAATGGTGTTTTTATACACTATCTGCTGCCGGTTTGTTATAATTATGCAAACTCAACCCAATGAACATTCATTATACAGACGTGTATATGCACAGAAATAAATGCATATATATATATATATATATATATATATATATATATATATATATATATATATATATATATATATATATATCAGTCTAAACATGTATATCTACCGTATAGACATATATGTATATGTGGGGGATAGACAGATATGCATTTATTTCTGTGTATATGCATGCTTGTATTTACGAATGTTCATTGTTTGGCCTTGAACAGTTTTAACAAACCGGCCGTATGTGTTCACTCTTGTTCCTTTTTCTTCACTTTTTCCCATTCCTTCTTTCTTCCCTTTCTCTCTTTCCCTTCATCTCTCTAACTTCAACTTAGCCTAAATCTCCACCTCCGTCTTTATCACTACCTTTTCCTCCTCCATTTTTTTCGTTTTACTTCTCTTTTTTCTCATTTTTCCTGCTTGTCTCTCCAACTTTACCGCAGCCTCCTCTTCCTCCTGCTTCACCTTCTTCCTCCTGCTCTCCCTCCCCTTCTTCCTCTTCATCATCCCCGACCTTATCCTCACTTCATTTTTTTTTCACCTCCTCTTCCTCCTCCTCCTCCTCATCGTCATCGTCATCGTCATCGCCATCGTCATCATCATCATCATCATCACCACCGTCATCATCATCATCTTCATTATCGTCAGCACCGTTATCCTCATCATCGTCATCACCATCACCATCACCATCATCATCACTACTGATGACGATACTGAATATTCTGATTCGAAATGTAGAGGAAAAAGTTCACACTCGTTCATTAGAATGACTTACGAGCGAGCGAGCGGAGGGACAGGCCACCGCTGGGGACTAATAGATCGACGTAGGGCCTTCTGCAGCGCCATCAGGCATATTTGTGAGGCTGGTCACGTTCTCCCATGATTTGTTATGGTCTCTTAACCTCCTCTCTTTCCTCTCTTTTTCTCTTCTGCTTTCTTCCTTCTTTGTTCTCCCTCACTCTATTTTCTTTTTCCCTCTTTCCTCACTTTTTCTCTTTCTTCTCTCTCCCTCTATTCTCTCCTTTCCTCTTTCTTTTCTCTCCCTATTTCTTCTCCCTCCCTCTATTCTCTTATTCTCTTTTTCGTGTCATTCACTCTTTTCTCTCTTTCCCTTTTTCCTCTCCCTTTTTGTTTCCTTTTCTTCTCGTTTTCCTCTCCCCTTCTCATTCTTCTCCCTCCCTCTTTCCTCTCCTTCCTCCTTTACTCTCCCTCCCTCTTTCGTCTCTCTCTCTCTCTTTCTCTCCTTACCCTTTTCTTCTCCCTTCCTCATACTCCTCTCCCTCCCTCTTTCTTCTCTCTCTCCCTCCCTCTTTCCTCTCCTTCCTTCTTTCCTCTCCCTCCTTCTTTCCCTTTCCTCCCTCTCTGTAACGGTCGATTCTCACTCTGCTCCCCTTTTTTGACGCTCTTGACTTCACTCTGGCTCTTACCTTTTCTCTGTATCTGCATTTCTCATTTTATTTCTGTGTCTATTTATTCGTCTACCTGTCTGCCTGGTCTTTTGTTTGTCTGCCCTTATGCGTTTTTCCATCTGTCCAGTGTTTGTTTTCTCCCTTCCTCACTTTCTTTTCTTGACTGTCTTTCTATTTACCTACTTAGCTCCCTATATGGCTGTGTAATCATTAGTTTTATATATTTAGATATTATATCCATATATCCGATCAACCGTCCATATCTCCACTCATCCGTCCATCTATTCATCCATCCACACCCATCCATCTATCGACTCATCCATCCATCCATCCAATCATCCATCCATCTATCCACTGATCCATCCATCCATCCATTCATCTGTCCATCCACTCATTCACCCATCCATCCACTCAACCATCTATCCATCCTTCCATCTCTCTCCCTAACCATCTAATGTGCATGAGATCTGCCATCGACTACCTTTCCCCAACTCTGACAACTGTCAGCCCTGGAGCTTCTGGAAAAAAAAATCAGAACGGAATCATACGTTTTATTCCGGGTCGCTCTGCTTCCACCAAGATAGCTAATATGCAGTCAGAGCTAGATTGTCACCTATTTCAGCGTCAGATGCCTGAACTGTCCCCATCTCGCACCTCACTACTCCACCAGGGCAGCACTTGATCCAGACACACCTAGACCTCATCTTTGGCCGTGTGGCAGCTTTATCAACAC
>NC_091555.1:15815548-15818048 GCF_042767895.1 Penaeus vannamei
TGTCTGTCTATCAATTAATCTTCTATTTTCTGTCTATCTCTACATTTGTCTGTCGGTGAATTCTCTATCTATTAATTGATATATGTATTTATTATCCATTTATTTTTCAGGCATCTACCAGTATATCTATGTTTATGTGTCTATTCACTTGTCTATCAGTATATCTATGTTTATCTGTCTACCTCTGTCTATAGATCTACCTCTATTTGCCTGTCTATTTACTGTCTATTCTCTTTACGTCTGGCTCTTTCCTTGATTAAAGAAAGTCAAAAGTGGTGTTTGAACAAAATATTTGTCACTTGAAATACATTAGCATAATAGTGGTTCTGATAACGATGTTAATGGAAACAACAATGAGTGTGTGTGTGTGTGTGTGTGTGTGTGTGTGTGTGTGTGTGTGTGTGTGTGTGTGTGTGTGTGTGTGTGTGTGTGTGTGTGTGTGTGCAAGTATATTTGTATATACTTCTACAACTCTTAATTGTATGACTACAAACAATGCAAGCTGTGTATATTTCCTGAATAAATTATGCAAGGGTATAAGTTACCAAGAAATAGTGTATTGATATAGATACTATAAATAATATCGGTACCATAAAAACATTGTTACAATAACCACTGTTGCCGCGACTTTCGACATTTTGAAACTGACCATTGCTGTGGTTACATTCTTCTTTGTCGCAATGTATGCAGCAATAAAACAAAATTTAGAGCTGTTTTTCCTTTCTTTCTTTCTTTTTCTCTCTTTTTCTTTTTCTTTTGCTCAGCCCGACAGCGCCGTTTGCCGCATATCCTGCACCAAATGTGACAAAGCATATACCGGTGAAACAGGACGTGATTTCATAACCAGGATCAGGGAACATCTGGCTGACATCCGATACCACAGAACTTCCTACGCCTCAGCTTCACATCTGCTGAACCGGAAGCAAGCAATGGTAATCCATAGAAAATTGCATAAATAAAAAAAAAATGAAAAAGAGAAAAATAAATAATATTGCGTGCATCCCGACGGAGGAGAACGTAACCACCGCTTCGAGCAGTTTCAAATCACCCAACGTTGCGACAACAATTATTCGGGTAACGAGCGACAGGTTACGGTTGCCAGGCGGTCCTCCCACTCCGGCCTCATATATATACTTTTCTTATCTCGCTTATATATGTGTTCTGACCTCATGCTTGAGAGAAATTGTGTAACGCAAATCAATTTTAACACAATTTTCTTATGCTAGAATCTTCACAATTGTAGGAAGTCTGAACGTTACTTTAGGACTGTCAGTTTCAAAATACGGTTCTTATCCTCTTGCGTTATTTTGGTACATCAGTTGATCTTTTTCGGTATCATTCCTTAGTAGAGGATTCTCTTTAAGCATATATATATATATATATATATATATATATATATATATATATATATATATATATATATATATACATATATATACATATATATACATACATATATATATATATATATATATATATATATATATATATATATATATATATATATATATATGTGTGTGTGTGTGTGTGTGTGTGTGTGTGTGTGTGTGTGTGTGTGTGTGTGTGTGTGTGTGTGTGTGTGTATGTG
This sequence comes from Penaeus vannamei, assembly GCF_042767895.1. NCBI lineage: Eukaryota > Metazoa > Arthropoda > Malacostraca > Decapoda > Penaeidae > Penaeus > Penaeus vannamei. The sequence continues at coordinate 15,817,137 of NC_091555.1, forward strand.
TGTGTGTGTGTGTGCGTGTGTGTTCTCCTTCTAATGGAGACACATATAACACAATTCGAATTCGAACGCGTGTGATTGACAAAAAGAGAAATAAAAATAATAAGGAACAATAAAATAAAACAAAATAAACAGCTCTCGTGCATATTTTCGTCCCTGTCTCTGACATCAATGACGGATGATTATGTCTCCAAGTTGATTGATTATCCAAAATTTTCCACCTCGTCAACACCTGCGGCCATAATCGGCGAATAGCTTTTGGAATGAAAATGTCAAGATATTTAAAAGGTTAAAAATCTATCAATACATGTTTCTCGGAAATAATATTAACAACAAATGTCATGTTACTTATCGTTAGCCGGAGGAGAAAACGATCAACAACTTGAACAACATCAACAACGTCAAAAGTCTCGATGTTTTCCAGAAACGACATTTTCATCTCATTTGCAATATGTATTTATGGATTTCAATTCCTTGGTTCAACAAGTACCGAGCGCGATGGTCGCAATAGCCTGTATAAATATAGAAACATGGTTTATCATGAATTCCGTGAAGAAATGAGCTTGCTAAAAGGGGAAACGAGAATACAGCATATAAACATACAATTGCTAAGAGGACGTATAATGAAAAGGCTCATTATATCATAGCTATTAGAGATATATTCGCCCCCTCGTTAAAGGCATATGTTGAATTATATATATATGTAAAATTCAAAAGCTACGACTGAGGTGGTAGTGCAGTGAATTTACTTTATGTTAGTTACCCTTTGATTCGGTAGCGCCATCTAGGTTGATAGTCGTGCGCTTTGAGCTATTTTTAGATACCCATGCCTTTGATTTTCCTTATTTCTTTATAATTAATTCAAGCTTGGTCTTTTTATTATGTTGGGCATGGATTTACTCAAGTTTGATTTTT
>NC_091555.1:15830548-15833048 GCF_042767895.1 Penaeus vannamei
TTTTCCTTTTTATATTGCCTGTTAAGTTAAATAACCAAAAAAGGGTCTCAGGATCTTTTCTTGGCGCAAATGAGCTAGTAGATCTTAGAAATTATATATCCTTGTGTCAACAGCAATTATCTTATATAACTTGTACATTCTATTGTTGTTGAATAGATGCTTGTCCTCCTCATTTCGGGTTTCCATGAGCATCCCCTCACTACTCCATCTGTTTTTTGTTTTGTTTTTTAAGGGTTTTAGTTTTCTTGTTTAGCCTTTTTGTTGCTTGTTTTTTTCTTTGTTTTAATTTAGTTTTCCCTTTTATAGCTGTTTTCTTATTTTCTTAATTTTGAAAAGATGGAGTTGAGTTGCCATTAATGTTTATTATTAGTAGTAATAAACCAAATTCTGACATTTTCATGGTAAAGATGTATATGAAAATTCATCAACATGTATTCTTATATGCTGTGGAATACTCATACTGCAAACATAACTCTCAACAGTGAAAGGAAAAACGAAAAGAAAATCCCACAGAGGCTTCCAGAGTTTACAGTTACAGAAAAGGCAATGTTATATCCGGGCTGGAAAAACTCTCCCAACTTACGTAGAATATCAACAGACTGAAAGAGAAAGCTTTTAATAACATCAAGATTAGGTTTCGAATTCAAAGTACAAACTTCCTAAAGACACTACACTGACTCCAAAACCGCGTGGAATTTTGTTATCATATTCCTCGAAAGCAACATCCAGAAAAATTAACCTCCCCTCGCGATCCCTCACGAGAAAGAGCTCCTGGGGGGAAATCTCCTGAGAAAATAAACTGGCATTGTGAGCAGTCTATAGGCCTTGGTTGCGCCTCTCCGCTTGACACCGTTGCTTCAGTTGCCAATAAAATTCAATGGGTATTTGAAGCAATGTATATATATTTATTTGTAGTGACAGTAATACATGTCGTGATGTGTTAGTACCATATATATATATATATATATATATATATATATATATATATATATATATATATATATATATATATATATATATATACATATATTCTCTGTAGCAAACGTGTCATTATCAACATTGTGATGTATAACACAGAGAGTGTGGCTGCTAACTGCTACTACAGAGATACCCGCTCTGCAATGTAAAAGATCTACTGATGATCGCATTTACTCGTGCGTCTGGCAGTGTGCCTTACCTCTGCGCAAGTATCGTGGATTTGGATTAAACTTTACATTACTGACGCGTACAGAAGACGCCCACGTTTTAATTTGTAAAGATGTATAGTTCGTGACGTATTTATGACGTCACGGAGTCCTGTGTCCTGGCGTAGTTTTCTTTTTAATCGTGAAGAGCTGGACGTGATCTCTTTTGTGCGTCTGTGTTTAATATAATCAAGATTGACATCACAAAAATAATCATTGATATAGCTCAGTTCTATACTGAGATTCATAAGGAATGTGATCCTAACTAATGTTTTGCGATTTTTATTTAATCCAAGTATACATGAGTTTTAAAGATGCTTTTACGTATTCGATTGTCCTCTGTGATCAGGGCATAAGATATTTAAAGGAGTTTGTTTTAAAAAGAAACCATTGGATGAACGTCAAGATGGGGATTATGCTCGCTCTTTGTTGCATAGATATATCGCCAGGGTTACCGCAGATTGCGTGATTGCGACGCTGGATCTAGGATTTCGGAGTTGATTAGCGTTTGCAAACAATGATTACCTGTATATCATGATATGAGACATTATGAAAAGAAATTGTAATTAAAAGTAATTGTTTTGCAAAACTTTTACAGAAAGACGTTTTTGTGGTTAATGCATATGTTCCAGACATTTTAATCCGAAGTCTAGCCTGGTTCAAAGTATATGTAAGTATATATATATATATATAATATAATATATATACACATATGTATATATATACATAAAATAATATATATACACACATCTGTGTGTGTGTGTGTGTGTGTGTGTGTATGTATGTATGTGTGTGTGTGTGTGTGTGTGTGTGTGTGTGTGTGTGTGTGTGTGTGTGTGTGTGTGTGTGTGTGTACTTGTAAATACTTTGGACCAGTTTGCGGTAGTTGTGGTGACTATGGATGCTGCTACAAGACATCTAGACGTTGTAAATCCATTCCAAGATGAATTTGATATACACAGAACAAAGTCTGACCTTAGAATAGTGTTTGCTGATGACCTCCTATAGCATTAAATTAAGATATCTATGAGAACTGAGCCATTTGGCCATTTGCTTGCTCGACACCCTGATTTTTTAATTATTATTAGTGGTATTTTGCCGGAAGAGATTAAGAATTAAATCGCAGCTTTGCTATTAAATTCGTTGACATGTAAATCTGTTTGTGTATTTGTTAAATACCAGAAATGTCTGACAATTGTTGATGTGGTTTACTCTTGAGATTGTGAAGTCAGTAGTCGGCAGTATAAATTTCTTCATTTGATGTGTGTGTGTGTGTGTGTGTGTGTGTGTGTGTGTGTGTGTGTGTGTGTGTGTGT
>NC_091555.1:15849827-15876797 GCF_042767895.1 Penaeus vannamei
AACCCTCAGAAATGGCTTCATCACACAGGGATAATTCGATCAAGTTTGAGAACCATCGTTCCACCCAAACTCTGATGCAAAAGTAGGATTCTGGCTGAAAACTAAACAGGAAAGGCCACTGCTTTAGCTGTAGGCTTCCCGGCACTGGACATCAGCGACCATCTCTAAATTCTATAGTCTGTCTCAGCAAAAACTTTGAAAGTGACATACGGCTATTTTCCGTTGAAAATATGCATCGTCATCCCGTATAATTGCGAATATTCTTTTCATATCTGTGGTAAATTTATTATATGAAAACACAAATGCACTATTCCATTTATATACTAGCAAACAAACATAGAAACGGAGGAAAAGAATCGAAACTTCGCTTACACAAATCAGTTGGATGAATAGATATGAGGATAAAAGTTGTACCAGAAAAGGCTTTCATATCAAGCTTGAATTCGCTCTTATTGCAACCCCAGGAAGAGCTCATTAACTTTTCATTGTCAAACGTTTTGCTTCTTAAAAAAAAAAAAAATCTCTTTTATTCAATTGTAAAATTGTCTCGTTTTCTCCTTTAGTAAACACAGATGCCGTTCTCTTTTATTAATAAATTGACTATTAGACAATATCTAAAAAGAACATATGGTTTATGTTCCTTATATCACTTACTTTTACCTTGAAATCAAATCTGGCTCCAGAAAACATATCAAGAAATGAGGAAGTTGGTTCCTTTTACCAGGTATTGTGTTTTTATCACAATAAATGTGCTTTCGTATCAAGCCTGAATTCGCTCTTATTGCAATTCCAGGAAGAGCTCATTAACTTTTAATTCTCAAACGTTTTGCTTTTTGCTTTTTTTCTATTCTTTTCTCTTTTTCTTTTACTGAACTGTAAAATTGTCTCTCTTTCATCTTTAGTGAACACAGATGCCGTTCTATTTTATTGTTAAGAAATTGACTCTTAAACAATGTCTAAAAATAAAATACTCTAGGTATGATTTTTATGTTCCTTATATCATTTATTTTCATCTTGAAATCAAATCTGGTCCAAAAAAACATATCAAGAAATGAGGAAGTTGGTTCCTTTTACCAGGTATTGTGTTTTTATCACAGAAAATGTGTTTTATATTTGTTCAAAAGATAACCGAGTTATAAAGGACGTTAATGCTATGAATGCAGTTCAAACACTACTTCTGTGGCAAAGGGAATAGCTTAGGCCAAGAAGATTCAAATAGCTCTAACGCTCAAATTCCTGAAAAAAAGACCATTCCCATGACTCCTGGTAAAATAAATAAATAAATAAATAAATTTAAAAAAATCTGGAATGAAATTGAAAAAAAATATTAGGGAAATATCTGTTTACATTAGTATCCCCTTATCTTGCAAGGTCATTAGGTTTTCTATTACAAAATCACTTTATCACACACACAAAGAACGTAATCATTATTATTGGGGACTGAAAATGTAGTATAAAATATCATCTGCATTTTGTTCTAACATTTTAACTAATATCTGTATTCACTATCGGCCATTCAAGAAAAGAAATGGGCGTTTTAAAATTGCTTCTCAGAATAGTGTGTGCTACAACTACATGCAACAAAAAAGTCAAGAATGTCTAAAATCCGCATATTAAGATAAATGTATTTCCAAATTACCGCCGACATTGAATCTGAGAATAAAAAGATACATATTTCACACAACCTTTCATCTTACAAGTTCGAGAATGAATGACTGAATTCTACCTTTGCTACGAAAAAGGATATTTTCCATAGCAATTATTGGAACAATGATCATAATGAAAATGTGATGCTTCTGATACGTATATAGGAGGAAAATGATATTTTTACTTTCGTCATACTAGCCCAGCAAAAAATTACTTTCCAAATGGTTAGCCCTTCGTTTTCCGTTTTTTTGTTTTTTATCATTATTATCATTATTATTATTGAATATTGTGTTGAATTTAGTCGTTTTTTCACTCTATGTTTTGTCTTCTTAATTTTAAAAAAATGAATTTCTTCTAGTAATATCATTGAGGCTGAGAATATCGTTACTTATACAAACATTCGTAGTTATTAAATTTTTTCATACTTTGGTCAACAAGACATTCTGGAAATTATGCAATGTTATGAGATTAAAAGTAAAATAGTAAGTGATAAAGCGATACCAAATGCTAGAGTGTTCACAGAATAAGTTAACAATGGAAATAAAAATACATGATAACTATAACAGCGCTGGGATTCGAACCATTGCCTTAAACTTCATATCTCGTCCAACTCGAATACCTTATTGGTTTTAAGCACACTCAGACCTAAGTAGAAGATAAATCCGCGCTCGCGACCACCGGCAACCTAGCTATCATTTGTTTTTCAAAAGGGAATCCGTTTTAAATTAAGCAATGTTACGAAATTATGAGTAAAATAGTAAGTGATAAAGCGATACCACATGCTAGGTGTAAGAGAATAAGTTGACAATAGAAATAAACATACATGATAACTATAACAGCGCTGGGACTCGAACCATTGCCTTAAACGTCGTATCTCGTCCAACTCGAATACCTTATTGGCTTTATGCATTGCTCAGCCTTATGTAGGAGATCGACCCGCGCTCGCGACCACCGAGCAGCCAGATAACAGTTGTTTTTCAAAAGGGAATTCTGCCAAACAAACATGACAATGGAACAACTACCTTCGCAAAATTCAATTTCAAAGATCAAATCATCGTGGAAGAAGTGGAATCTCGCTTCCAGTTCGCAATTTAATGGATTAAAGCAATGTGGAAAATCTGCAAAGGATATTGCTATGTGGCGAAAATGGATCGTTAACTCGCAGAATTAATACACTGCAAGGATTAATTTTTCTAATGAAATGTTTTTTTTTATTATTATTATTGCAATCAAAATTAGTTTGTCTCATTCATTTATTCATTTATTTAAATATTTTTTATTTGCCCCTGAGACCTTGTAATAATAATAAGTGCCTTGCTAACTAAAAACTTTCCTCATATTAGTGTTGAATTAAGCGACCTCCCCATCCTATATTTTGTCTTCTTTTGATTTAAGAAAATATGGTAAAGATCTCGGAATATCTTTAAGGTTGAGAATGTTATTTTCACGAACATTCGTAGGTATTTCCTTTTTTCACAATGTGGTCAACAAGACATTCTGGAAATTATGCAATGTTATGAGAATAAAAGTCAAATAGTGTGATAAAGTGATACCAAATGCTAGAGTGGTCACAGAATAAGTTAACAATGGAAATAAACATACGTTCTAACTATGTCAGCGCTGGGATTCACACCATTACCTTCAACTACAGCTCATCTAGCTCGATTACCTTATTGTCTTTATGCACACTCAGACCTAAGTAGAAGATAAATCCGCGCTCGCGGCCACCGAGCACCTATCTAACAGTTGTTTTTCAAAAGGGAATCCTGTCAAATGAAGCAATGTTACGAGATTAAAAGTAAAATAGTAAGTGATAAAGCGATACCAAACGCTAGAGTGGCCACAGAATAAGTTAACAGTAGAAAAGAACATGCATGATAACTTTAACAGCGCTGGGACTCGAACCATTGCCTTAAACGTCATATCTCGTCCAACTCGAATACCTTATTGGCTTTAAGCACACTCAGACCTAAGTAGCAGTAAATCCACGCTCGCGACCACCGAGCAGCCACATAAGTTGTTTTTCAAAAGGGAATTCTGCTACACAAACATGACAATGGAACAACTACCTTCGCAAAATTCAATTTCAAAGATCAAATCATCGTGGAAGAAGTGGAATCTCGCTTCCACTTCGCAATGTAATGGATTAAAGCAATGTGGAAAATCTGCAAAGGATATTGCTATGTGGCGAAAATGGATCGTTAACTCGCAGAATTCATACACTGCAAGGATTAATTTTTCGAATGAAATCGATTTTTTTTTTATTATTGCTATCAAGATTAGTTTGTCTCAGTCATTTATCTGTTTATTTTTATATATTTTTATTTACCTCTGAGACCTTTTAATAATAATAAGTGCCTTGCTAATCCTCAGAAATGGCTTCATCACACAGGGATAATACGATCAAGTTGGAGAACCATCGTTCCATTAACTCTGAAGCAAAAGGAGGATTCTGGCTGAAAACTAAACAGGAAAGACCACTGCTTTAGCTGTGGGCTTTCCGACTCTGGACATCAGCGTCTATCTCTAAATTCTATAGTCTGTCTCAGCAAGAACTTTGAAAATGACACGACTATTTTCCGCGGAAAATATGCATCGCCATCCCGTAATAACTTAATGTTTGCGAGTATTCCTTTAATATCTGGTAAATTTATTATATGAAAACGCACTATTTCATTTATATATTAGCAAACAAGCATAGAAACAGAGGAAAAGAATCGAACCTTCGCTTACACAAATCAGTTGGATGAATAGATATGAGCATAACAGTTGTACCTAAAAAGGCTTTTATATCAAGCTTGAATCCGCTCGTCTTGCTCATTAACTTTTAATTGTCAAATTTTTTTCTTCTTTTCTTTTCTTGTCCCTTTTTCATCTTTAGTGAACACAGATGCCGTTCTATTCTATTGTTAAGATATTGACTCTTAAACAATGTCTAAAAATAAAATACTTTGGGTATGGTTTATATGTTCCTTATATCATTTACTTTTACCTTGAAATCAAATCTAGCCCAAGAAAACATATCAAGAAATGAGGAAGTTGGTTCCTTTTACCAGGTATTGTGTTTTTTATCACAGTATATGTGCTTTATATATGTTCAAAAGATAAACGAGTTATAATGGACGTTAATGCTATGAATGCATCTTCAAACACGAATTCTGTGGCAAAGGGAATAGCTTAGGCCAAGAAAATTCAAATACCTCTAGCGCTCAAACTCCTGAAAAAATAAGACCATTCCCATGACGCCTGGTAAAAAAATATTACCTAAAAAAATTATTAGGTAATATTTTACCTAATATCTGTATTCACTTTCGGCCATTCAAGAAAAGAAATGGGCGTTTTAAAATTGTTCCTCGGAATAGTGTGTGCTACAATTACATACAGCAAAAAAGTCAAGAATGTCTAAAATTCGCATATTAGGATGAATGTATTTCCAAATTACCACCGACATTGAATCTGAGATTAAAAAGATACATATTTCACAAAACCTTTCATCTTACAAATTCGAGAATGAATGATTGAATTCTACCTTTGCTACGAGAGAGTATTTTCCATAGCAATTATTGCAACAAAAATCATAATGAAAATATAATGCTTCTGATAAGTATGTAGGAGGAAAATGGCAGTTACACTTTCGTCATACTAGCCCAGCAAGAAAATTACTTTCCAAATGGTTAGCTTTCGTTTTCCTTTTTTTATGTTATGAGATCACTTAAAAGAATAATACTAATATTCGAGTGAAAACTTATTTCTACTATGTATTTAAGAGGAATATAACATTTTCACTTTCGTGATATTAAGTGTTGAATTTAGTTATTTTTCCATCCTATATTTTGTCTTTTTCTTAATAAAAAGAAAGAAAAAAAAATCTCGGAACATCTTTAATTAAGGCTGAGAATATCTTTACTTATACGTAAAAGTAGAATAGTAAGTGATAAAGTGATACCAAATGCTAGAGTGGTCACAGATTAAGTTAACAGTAGAAAAGAACATACATGATAACTATAACAGCGCTGGGACTCGAACCATTGCCTTAAACTTCATATCTCGTCCAACTCGAATACCTTATTGGCTTTAAGCACACTCAGACCTAAGTAGAAGATAAATCCACGCTCGCGACCACCGAGCAGCCAGATAACAGTTGTTTTTCAAAAGGGAATCCTGTCAAATGAAGCAATGTAATGTAAATGATAAAGCGATACCAAATACTAGTGGTCACAGAATAAGTTAACAATAGAAATAAACATACGTGTTAACTATGTCAGCGCTGGGATTCGAACCAGTGCCTTAAACATAACTCGTCCAACTCGAATACCTTATTGGCTTTATGCATTGCTCAGCCTTATGTAGAAGATCGACCCGCGCTCGCGACCACCGAGCAGCCAGATAACAGTTATTTTTCAAAAGGGAATTCTGCCAAACAAACACGACAATGGAACAACTACCTTCGAAAAATTCAATTTCAAAAATCAAATTATCGTGGAAGAAGTGGAATCTCGCTTCCAGTTCGCAATTTAATGGATTAAAGCAATGTGGAAAATCTGCAAAGGATATTGCTATGTGGCGAAAATGGATCGTTAACTCGCAGAATTAATACACTGCAAGGATTAATTTTTTCAATGAAATGTTTTTTCTTATTATTGCAATCAAAATTAGTTTGTCTCATTCATTTATTCATTTAAATATTATTTATATGCCCCTGAGACCTTGTAATAATAATAAGTGCCTTGCTAACCCTCAGAAATAGCTTCATCACACAGGGATAATTCGATCAAGTTTGAGAACCATTGTTCCACCCAAACTCTGAAGCAAAAGGAGGATTCTGGCTAAAAACTAAACAGGAAAGGCCACTGCTTTAGCTGTGGGCTTTCCGACTCTGGACACCAGCGACCATCTATAAATTCTATAGTTTGTCTCAGCAAGAACTTTGAACGTGACAGAAATACGGCAATTTTCCGCTGAAAATATGCATCGTCATCCGTAATGACTTAAACGTCATATCTCGTCCAACTCGAATACCTTATTGGCTTTATGTATGCTCAGCCTTATGTAGAAGATCGACCCGCGCTCGCGACCACCGAGCAGCCAGATAACAGTTGTTTCCAAAAGGGAATTCTGCCAAACAAACATGACCATGGAACAACTTCCTTCGCAAAATTCAATTTCAAAGATCAAATCATCGTGGGAAAAGTGGAATCTCGCTTCCACTTCGCAATGTAATGGATTAAAGCAATGTGGAAAATCTGCAAAGGATGTTGCTGTGTGGCGAAAATGGCTAGTAAACGCAGAATTAAGTTACTGTGATGATTAATTTTTGGTACATTGCTGATGCAATGATTAACTTTTAATTGTTACAGATATTACCTTTTTACATATTTGAATGTAAAGATATTACTTTTTTCTTATGCTTCTAGCAAGGTACAAAGTGACATTGTACTTTACATCAAAATTCATTGACACTTCATTTCTTATCCTGTGGTCAACTAAATACCGCATTTATTCCACTAAACATTCCAAAAATTAAACGGTCACAAGAATAAGAGTCGATTCGTAAGGAATAAAGCGATAGCAAATGCAATAGTAGAATAACAGAGAATTATAGAAATAATTAGAGACAGTTTACAAGTTACCTTTAATATCGCTGGGTTTCGAACCATTGCCTTCCGTTTCAGATCTTATGTAGCTCAAATAGATCGTTGGTTTTACGTTCGCTCAGCCTCACATAGCCCCGCGCTCGCGACCTTGAAGTCAAGTCGGTCCAGTCAGTCCGTGATGACGAGGGATATTTTACACCGCAAATCGATATGTTTCTGTTGCCTCTAAGGTCTTGCTGACAAACACTATAGAATCAATTATTGAATTCTGGATTATAAAAAAGAAAAAAAATCCTGAAAGATATCTACCTTGGCGACGAAAAAGGTATTTTCTGTAGCAATGATCATAATGAATATATAATTCTCATAAGTATTTAAAAGAAAAGAACATTTTTACTTTCCTCATATTAGTGTTGAATTAAGCGACCTCCCCATCCTATATTTTGTCTTCTTTTGGTTTAAGAAAATATGGTAAAGATCTTGGAATATCATTAAGCCTAAGAATGTTATTTTCACGAACATTCGTAGGTATTTCCTTTTTTCATAATGTGGTCAACAAGACATTCTGGAAATTATGCAATGTTATGAGAATAACAGTAAAATAGTATGATTGATACCAAATGCTAGAGTGGTCACAGAATAAGTTAACAATGGAAATAAGCATACGTTCTAACTATGTCAGCGCTGAGATTCACACCATTACCTTCAACTACAGCTCATCTAGCTCGATTACCTTATTGTCTTAAAGCACACTCAGACCTAAGTAGAAGATAAATCCGCGCTCGCGGCCACCGAGCACCTATCTAACAGTTGTTTTTCAAAAGGGAATCCTGTCAAATGAAGCAATGTTACGAGATTTAAAGTAAAATAGTAAGTGATAAAGCGATACCAAACGCTAGAGTGGTCAGAGAATAAGTTAAAAAAGAACATACATGATAACTATAACAACGCTGGGACTCGAACCATTGCCTTAAACGTCGTATCTCGTCCAACTCGAATAGCTTATTGGCTTTGTGCATTGCTCAGCCTTATGTAGAAGATCGACCCGCGCTCGCGACCATCGAGCAGCCAGATAACAGTTGTTTTTCAAAAGGGAATTCTGCCAAACAAACACGACAATGGAACAACTAATTCCGCAAAATTCAATTTCAAAGATCAAATCATCGTGGAAGAAGTGGAATCTCGCTTCCAGTTCGCAATGTAATGGATTAAAGCAATGTGGAAAATCTGCAAAGGATATTGCTATGTGGCGAAAATGGATCGTTAACTCGCAGAATTAATACACTGCAAGGATTAATTTTTCTAATGAAATGTTTTTTTTTATTGCAATCAAAATTAGTTTGTCTCAGTCATTTATTCATTTATATTATTTTTTATTTGCCCCTGAGACCTTTTAATAATAATAAGTGCCTTGCTAACCCTCAGAAATAGCTTCATCACACAGGGATAATTCGATCAAGTTTGAGAACCATTGTTCCACCCGAACTCTTAAGCAAAAGGAGGATTCTGGCTAAAAACTAAACAGGAAAGGCCACTGCTTTAGCTGTGGGCTTTCCGACTCTGAACACCAGCGACCATCTATAAATTCTATAGTTTGTCTCAGCAAGAACTTTGAAAGTGACAGAAATACGGCTATTTTCCGCTGAAAATAAGCATCGTCATCCCATATAATGTTTGCGAGTATTCTTTTCATATCTGTGGTAAATTTATTATATGAAAATACAAATGCAATATTAAATATATATATTAGCAAACAAACATAGAAACGGAGGAAAAGAATCGAAACTTCGCATACACAAATCAGTTGGATGAATAGATATGAGGATAAAAGTTGTACCTGAAAAGGCTTTCATATCAATCTTGAATCCGCTCTTATTGCAACCCCAGGAAGAGCTCAGTAACTTTTCATTGTCAAACGTTTTGTTTCTTTTTAACTTTTTTTGTCTCTTGCTCTCTTCCTCTTTTACTCAATTGTAAATTTGTCTCCTCTCCTTCTTTAGTGAACACAGATGCCGTTCTCTTTTATTAATAAATTGACTATTAGACAATATCTTAAACGAACATATGGTTTAAATTTTCCTTATATCACTTACTTTTACATTGAAATCAAATTTGGCCCAAGAAAACATATCAAGAAATGAGGAAGTTGGTTCCTTTTACCAGGTATTGTGTTTTTATCACAATAAATGTGCTTTCGTATCAAGCTTGAATTCGCTCTTATTCCAATACGAGAAAGAGCTCATTAACTTTTAATTCTCAAACGTTTTGCTTTTTGCTCTTTTTCTATTCTTTTCTCTTTTTCTTTTACTGAACTGTAAAATTGTCTCTCTTTCATCTTTTGTGAACACAGATGCCGTTCTATTTTATTGTTAAGAAATTGACTCTTAAACAATGTCTAAAAATAAAATACTCTGGGTATGGTTTTTATGTTCCTTATATCATTTACTTTCATCTTGAAATCAAATCTGGTCCAAAAAAACATATCAAGAAGTCAGGAAGTTGGTTCCTTTTACCAGGTATTGTGTTTTTATCACAGAAAATGTGCTTTATATTTGTTCAAAAGATAACCGAGATATAAAGGACGTTAATGCTATGAATGCAGTTCAAACACTAATTCTGTGGTAAAGGGAATAGCTTAGACAAAGAAAATTCAAATAGCTCTAATGATCAAATTCCTGAAAAAAAGACCATTCCCATGACTCCTGGTACAAAGAAAAAAAACATATCTGGAATGAAACTGAAAAAAAATATTAGGGAAATATCTTTTTACATTAGTATCCCCTTATCTTGCAAGGTCATTAGGTTTTCTATTACAAAATCACTTTATCACACACACAAAGAACGTAATCATTATTATTGCGGACTGAAAATGTAGTATAAAATATCATCTGCATTTTGTTCTAACATTTTAACTAATATCTGTATTCACTGTCGGCCATTCAAGAAAAGAAATGGGCGTTTTAAAATTGCTTCTCAGAATAGTGTGTGCTACAACTATATGCAACAAAAAAATCAAGAATGTCTAATATTTGCATATTAGGATGCATGCATTTCCAAATTACCGCCGACACTGAATCTGAGAATGAAAAGATACATATTTCACACAACCTTTCACCTTACAAGTTCGAGAATGAATTACTGAATTCTACCTTTGCTACGAAAAAGGATATTTTCCATAGCAATTATTGGAACAATGATCATAATGAAAATGTGATGCTTCTGATAAGTATATAGGAGGAAAATGATATTTTTACTTTCGTCATACTAGCCCAGCAAAAAATTACTTTATTATTATTATTATTATTATTATCATTATTATTATTGAAGTATTGTGTTGAATTTAGTCATTTTTTCACCCTATATTTTGTCTTCTTAATTTAAAAAAAAAATGAATTTCTTCTCGTAATATCATTGAGGCTGAGAATATCGTTACTTATACAAACATTCGTAGTTATTTAATTTTTTCATACTTTGGTCAACAAGACATTCTGGAAATTATCCATTGTTATGAGATGGTAAGTGGTAAAATGGTAAGTGATAAAGCGATACCAAATGCTAGGGTGATCACAGAATAAGTTAACAGTAGAAATAAACATACATAAGCTGGGATTTGAACCATTGCCTTAAACTTCATATCTCGTCCAACTCGAATACCTTATTGTCTTTAAGCACACTCAGACCTAAGTAGAAGATAAATCCGCGCTCGCGACCACCGGGCACCTAGCAAGCAATTGTTTTTCAAAAGGGAATCCGGTTAAATTAAGCAATGTTACGAGATTAAAAGTAAAATAAGTGATAAGGCGATACCAATTGCTAGGGTGGTCACAGAATAAGTTAACAGTAGAAGAGAAAATACATAACTATAACAGCGCTGGGACTCGAACCATTGCCTTAAACGTCATATCTCGTCCAACTCGAATACCTTATTGGCTTTATGCATTGCTCAGCCTTATGTAGAAGATCGACCCGCGCTCGCGACCACCGAGCAGCCAGATAACAGTTGTTTTTCAAAAGGGAATTCTGCCAAACAAACATGACAATGGAACAACTTCCTTCGAAAAATTCAATTTCAAAGATCAAATCATCGTGGAAGAAGTGGAATCTCGCTTCCAGTTCGAAATTTAATGGATTAAAGCAATGTGGAAAATCTGCAAAGGATATTGCTATGTGGCGAAAATGGATCGTTAACTCGCAGAATTAATACACTGCAAGGATTAATTTTTCTAATGAAATGTTTTTTTTATTGCAATCAAAATTAGTTTGTCTCATTCATTTATTCATTTATATTATTTTTTATTTGCCCCTGAGACCTTTTAATAATAATATACACACACACACACACACACACACACACACACACACACACACACACACACACATATATATATATATATATATATATATATATATAGTTATAGTTATAGTTATAGTTATAGTTATGAGATACCTTAAAATAAAGCTTTAATATCGCTGGGTTTCGAACCATTGCCTTCTGTTTCAGATCTTATGTAGCTCGAATAGCTTGTTGGTTTTACATTCGCTCAGCCTTACATAGCCCCGCGCTCGCGACCTTGAAGTCAAGTCGGTCCAGTCAGTCCGTCATGACGAGGGATATTTTACACCGCAAATCGATATGTTTCTGTTGCCTCTAAGGTCTTGCTGAGAAAACACTATAAAATGAATTATTGAATTCTGGATTTTAAAAAAGAAAAATCCTGAAGGATATCTACCTTGGCGACGAAAAAGGTATTTTCTGTAGTACTGATCATAATGAATATATAATTCTCATAAGTATTTAAAAGGAAAAGAATACTTTTACTTTCCTCATATTAGTGTTGAAATAAGCGACCTCCCCAGCCTATATTTTGTCTTCTTTTGATTTAAGAAAATATGGTAAAGATCTTGGAATATCATTAAGGTTGAGAATGTTATTTTCACGAACATTCGTAGGTATTTCCTTTTTTCCATAATGTGGTCAACAAGACATTCTGGAAATTATGCAATGTTATGAGAATAAAAGTAAAATAGTGTGATTGATACCAAATGCTAGAGTGGTCACAGAATAAGTTAACAATGGAAATAAACATACGTTCTAACTATGTCAGCGCTTGGATTCACACCATTACCTTCAACTACAGCTCATCTAGCTCGATTACCTTATTGTCTTTATGCACACTCAGACCTAAGTAGAAGATAAATCCGCGCTCGCGGCCACCGAGCACCTATCTAACAGTTGTTTTTCAAAAGGGAATCCTGTCAAATTAAGCAATGTTACGAGATTAAAAGTAAAATAATAAGTGATAAAGCGATACCAAATGCTAGAGTGGTCACAGAATAAGTTAACAGTAGAAAAGAACATACATGATAACTATAACAACGCTGGGACTCGAACCATTGCCTTAAACGTCATATCTCGTCCAACTCGAATACCTTATTGGCTTTATGCATTGCTCAGCCTTATGTAGAAGATCGACCCGCGCTCGCGACCACCGAGCAGCCAGATAACAGTTGTTTTTCAAAAGGGAATTCTGCCAAACAAACACGACAATGGAACGACTAATTTCGCAATATTCAATTTCAAAGATCAAATCATCGTGGAAGAAGTGGAATCTCGCTTCCAGTTCGCAATGTAATGGATTAAAGGAATGTGGAAAATCTGCAAAGGATATTACTATGTGGCGAAAATGGATCGTTAACTCGCAGAATTCATACACTGCAAGGATTAATTTTTCTAATGAAATGGATTTTCGTCATCCCGTATAATGTTTGCGAGTATTCTTTTCATATCTGTGGTAAATTTATTATATGAAAACACAAATGCAATATTAAATATATATATATTAGCAAACAAGCATAGAAACGGAGGAAAAGAATCGAAACTTCGCTTACACAAATCAGTTGGATGAATAGATATGAGGATAAAAGTTGTACCTGAAAAGGCTTTCATATCAAGCTTGAATTCGCTCTTATTGCAACCCCAGGAAGAGCTCATTAACTTAATTCTCAAACGTTTTGCTTTTTTGTTTTTTTTTCTATTCTTTTCTCTTTTTCTTTTACTGAACTGTAAAATTGTCTCTCTTTTATCTTTAGTGAACACAGATGCCGTTCTATTTTATTGTTAAGAAATTGACTATTAGACAATGTCTAAAAATAAAATACTCTGGGTATGGTTTAAATATTCCTTATATCATTTACTTTTATCATTGGTCACAGAATAAGTTAACAGTAGAAAAGACTAATACATGATAACTATAACAGCGCTGGGACTCGAACCATTGCCTTAAACGTCATATCTCGTCCAACTCGAATACCTTATTGGCTTTAAGCACACTCAGACCTAAGTAGAAGATAAATCCACGCTCGCGACCACGAAGCAGCCAGATAACATTTGTTTTTCAAAGGGGAATTCTGCCAAACAAACATGACAGTGGAACAACTACCTTCGCAAAATTCAATTTCAAAGATCAAATCATCGTGGAAGAAGTGGAATCTCGCTTCCAGTTCGCAATGTAATGGATTAAAGCAATGTGGAAAATCTGCAAAGGATATTACTATGTGGCGAAAATGGATGATTAACTCGCAGAATTAATATACTGCAAGGATTAATTTTTCTAATGAAATGGATTTTTTTTATTGCAATCAAGATTAGTTTGTCTCAGTCATTTATCCGTTTATTTTTATATATTTTTATTTACCTCTGAGACCTTTTAATAATAATAAGTGCCTTGCTAACCCTCAGAAATGGCTTCATCACACAGGGATAATTCGATCAAGTTTGAGAACCATTGTTCCACCCAAACTCTGAAGCAAAAGGAGGATTCTGGCTGAAAACTAAACAGGAAAGGCCACTGCTTTAGCTGTGGGCTTTCCGACTCTGGACACCAGCGACCATCTATAAATTCTACAGTTTGTCTCAGCAAGAACTTTGAAAGTGACAGAAACACGGCTATTTTCCGCGGAAAATATGCATCGTCATCCCGTAATAACTTAATGTTTGCGAGTATTCCTTTCCTATCTGTGGTAAATTTATTATATGAAAACACAAATGCACTATTTAATTTATATACTAGCAAACAAGCATAGAAACGGAGGAAAAGAATCGAAACTTCGCTTACACAAATCAGTTGGATGAATAGATATGAGGATAAAAGTTATCAATCTTGAATTCGCTCTTATTGCAACCCCAGGAAGAGCTCATTAACCTTTCATTGTCAAAGTTTTTTTCTTCTTTTTCTTCCTCTTTTACTTAATTGTAAAAATTGTCTCTCATCTTTAGTGAACAGAGATGCCGTTCTCTTTTATTGTTAAGAAATTAACTATTACACAATGTCTAAAAATAAAATATCCTGGGTATGGTTTAAATGTTCCTTATATCATTTACTTTTATCTTGAAGTCAAATCCGGCCCAAGAAAACATATCAAGAAATGAGGAAGTTGATTCCTTTAACAGGTATTGTGTTTTTGTCACAATAAATGTGCTTTATATTTATTGAAAAGATAAACGAGTTATAAAAGACGTTAATGCTATGAATGCAACTTCAAACACTAAATCTGTGGCAAAGGGAATAGCTTAGGCCAAGAAAATTCAAATAGCTCTAACGCTCAAATTCCTGAAAAAAAAATAAGACCATTCCCATTACTCCTGGTAGAAAATGTCTGGAATTAAATTAATAAAAATATTAGGGAAAATATCTGTTTATTTAGTAGCTCCTTAACTTGCAAGGTCATTAGGTTTTCTATTACAAAATTACTTTATCACACACAGAGAACGCAATTATTATCATTGGGGACTGAAAATGTAGTATAAAATATCATCTGCATTTTGTTCTAACATTTTACCTAATATCTATATTCACTGTCGACCATTCAAGAAAAGAAATGGGCGTTTTAAAACTGCTTTTCAGAATAGTGTGTGCTACAACTACATGCAACAAAAAAGTCAAGAATGTCTAAAATCCGCATATTAAGATGAATGTATTTCCAAATTACCGCCGACATTGAATCTGAGAATAAAAAGATACATATTTCATACAACTTTTCGTCTTACAAGTTCGAGAATGAATGACTGAATTCTACCTTTGCTACGAAAAAGGATATTTTCCATAGCAATTATTGGAACAATGATCATAATGAAAATGTGATGCTTCTGAGGAAAATGGCAGTTACACTTTCGTCATACTAGCCCAGCAAGAAAATTACTTTCCAAATGGTTAGCTTTCGTTTTCCTTTTATGTTATGAGATCACTTAAAAGAATAATATTAATATTTGAGTGAAAATTATTTCTACTATGTATTATTATTATCATTTTCACTTTTGAAGTATTGTGTTGAATTTAGTTATTTTTCCATCCTATATTTTGTCTTTTTCTTAATAAAATAAAAAAAGAAAAAAAATCTTCTCGGAATATCATTAATTAAGGCTGAGAATATCGTTACTTATACGAACATTCGCAAGCATTTCATTTTTTCATGCTCTGGTCAACAAAACATTCTGGAAATTAAGTATTGTTACGAGATTAAAAGTAGAATAGTAAGTGATAAAGTGATACCAAATGCTAGAGTGGTCACAGATTAAGTTAACAGTAGAAATAAACATCCATGATAACTATAACAGCGCTGGGACTCGAACCATTGCCTTAAACTTCATATCTCGTCCAACTCGAATACCTTATTGGCTTTATGCATACTCAGACCTAAGTAGAAGATAAATCCGCGCTCGCGACCACCGGGCACCTAGCAAAAGGGAATCCGGTTAAATTAAGCAAGGCTACGAAATTATGAGTAAACTAGTAAGTGATAAAGCGATACCACATATTAGGTGTAATAGAATGTTAACAATAGAAATAAACATACATGATAACTATAACAGCGCTGGGAATCGAACCATTGCCTTAAACGTCATATCTCGTCCAACTCGAATACCTTATTGACTTTATGCATTGCTCAGCCTTATGTAGGAGATCGACCCGCGCTCGCGACCACCGAGCAGCCAGATAACAGTTGTTTTTCAAAAGGGAATTCTGCCAAACAAACACGACAATGGAACAACTAATTCCGCAAAATTCAATTTCAAAGATCAAATCATCGTGGAAGAAGTGGAATCTTGCTTCCAGTTCGCAATTTAAAGGATTAAAGCAATGTGGAAAATCTGCAAAGGATATTGCTATGTGGCGAAAATGGATCGTTAACTCGCAGAATTAATACACTGCAAGGATTGATTTTTCTAATGAAATGTTTTTTATTATTATTATTGCAATCAAAATTAGTTTGTCTCATTCATTTATTCCTTTAAATATTTTTTATTTGCCCCTGAGACCTTGTAATAATAATAAGTGCCTTGCTAACCCTCAGAAATAGCTTCATCACACAGGGATAATTCGATCAAGTTTGAGAACCATTGTTCCACCCAAACTCTGAAGCAAAAGGAGGATTCTGGCTGAAAACTAAACAGGAAAGGCCACTGCTTTAGCTGTGGGCTTTCCGACTCTGGACACCAGCGACCATCTATAAATTCTATAGTTTGTCTCAGCAAGAACTTTGAACGTGACAGAAATACGGCAATTTTCCGCTGAAAATATGCATCGTCATCCCGTAATGACTTAAACTTCATATCTCGTCTAACTCGAATACCTTATTGGCTTTATGTATGCTCAGCCTTATGTAGAAGATCGACCCGCGCTCGCGACCACCGAGCAGCCACATAACAGTTGTTTTCAAAAGGGAATTCTGCCAAACAAACATGACAATGGAACAACTAATTCCGCAAAATTCAATTTCAAAGATCAAATCATCGTGGAAGAAGTGGAATCTCGCTTCCAGTTCGCAATGTAATGGATTAAAGCAATGTGGAAAATCTGCAAAGGATGTTGCTGTGTGGCGAAAATGGCTAGTAAACGCAGAATTAAGTTTCTTGATGATTAATTTTTGGTACATTGCTGATGCAATGATTAACTTTTAATTGTTACAGATATTAACTTACAGTGATTTTCTTACCAAGTCATTTGGCTTTTTACATATTTGAATGTAAGGATATTACTTTTTTCTTGTGCTTCTAGCAAGGTACAAAGTGACATTGTACTTTACATCAAAATTCATTGACACTTCAATTCTTATCCTGTGGCCAACTAAATACCGCATTTACTCCACTAAACATTCCAGAAATTAAACGGTCACAAGAATAAGAGTCGATTCGTAAGGAATAAAGCGATAGCAAATGCAATAGTAGAATAACATAGAATTATAGAAATAATTAGAGACAGTTTACATGTTACCTTTAATATCGCTGGGTTTCGAACCATTGCCTTCCGTTTCAGATCTTATGTAGCTCGAATACCTCGTTGGTTTTACGTTCGCTCAGCCTTACATAGCCCCGCGCTCGCGACCTTGAAGTCAAGTCGGTCCAGTCAGTCCGTGATGACGAGGGATATTTTACACCGCAAATCGATATGTTTCTGTTGCCTCTAAGGTCTTGCTGACAAACACTATAAAATCAATTGTTGAATTCTGGATTTTAAAAAAGAAAAAAATTTTCTGTAGTAATGATCATAATGAATATATAATTCTCATAAGTATTTAAAAGGAAAAGAATACTTTTACTTTCCTCATATTAGTGTTGAAATAAGCGACTTCTCCAGCCTATATTTTGTCTTCTTTTGATTTAAGAAAATATGGTAAAGATCTTGGAATATCATTAAGGTTGAGAATGTTATTTTCACGAACATTCGTAGGTATTGCCCTTTTTCATAATGTGGTCAAGAAGACATTCTGGAAATTATGCAATGTTATGAGAATAAAAGTAAAATAGTATGATTGATACCAAATGCTAGAGTGGTCACAGAATAAGTTAACAATGGAAAAAAAAACATACGTTCTAACTATGTCAGCGCTGGGATTCACACCATTACCTTAAACTACAGCTCATCTAGCTCGATTACCTTATTGTCTTTATGCACACTCAGACCTAAGTAGAAGATAAATCCGCGCTCGCGGCCACCGAGCACCTATCTAACAGTTGTTTTTCAAAAGGGAATCCTGTCAAATGAAGCAATGTTACGAGATTAAAAGTAAAATAGTCAGTGATAAAGCGATACCAAATGCTAGAGTGGTCACAGAATAAGTTAACAGTAGAAAAGAAAATACATGATAACTATAACAGCGCTGGGACTCGAACCATTGCCTTAAACGTCATATCTCGTCCAACTCGAATACCTTATTGGCTTTATGCATTGCTCAGCCTTATGTAGAAGATCGACCCGCGCTCGCGACCACCGAGCAGCCAGATAACAGTTGTTTTTCAAAAGGGAATTCTGCCAAACAAACACGACAATGGAACAACTAATTCCGCAAAATTCAATTTCAAAGATCAAATCATCGTGGAAGAAGTGGAATCTCGCTTCCAGTTCGCAATGTAATGGATTAAAGCAATGTGGGAAATCTGCAAAGGATATTACTATGTGGCGAAAATGGATGGTTAACTCGCAGAATTCATACACTGCAAGGATTAATTTTTGTAATGAAATGGATTCGTTCTTTATTGTAATCAAGATTATTTGTCTCAGTTATTTATCCATTTATTTATTCATGTTTTTTCTATTATTTATTTACCCCTGAGACCTATTAATAATAATAATAAGTGCCTTGCTAACCCTCAGAAATGGCTTCATCAAACAGGGATAATTCGATCAAGTTTGAGAACCATTGTTCCACCAAAACTCTGAAGCAAAAGGAGGATTCTGGCTGAAAACTAAACAGGAAAGGCCACTGCTTTAGCTGTAGGCTTTCCGGCTCTGGACATCAGCGACCATCTATAAATTCTATAGTCTGTCTCAGCAAAAACTTTGAAAGTGAGAAAAATACGGCTATTTTCCGCTGAAAATATGCATCGTCATCCCGTATAATGTTTGCGAGTATTCTTTTCATATCTGTGGTAAATTTATTATATGAAAACACAAATGCAATATTGAATATATATATATTAGCAAACAAACAGAAACGGAGGAAAAGAATCGAAACTTCGCTTACACAAATCAGTTAGATGAATAGATATGAGGATAAAAGTAGTACCTGAAAAGGCTTTCATATCAATCTTGAATTCGCTCTTATTGCAACCCCAGGAAGAGCTCATTAACTTTACATTGTCAAACGTTTTGCTTCTTAAAAAAATAAATAAATAAAAAAAAAATAAAAAAAATAATCTCTTCCTCTTTTATTCAATTGTAAAATTTTCTCGTTTTCTCCTTTACTGAACACAGATGCCGTTCTCTTTTATGATTAAATTGACTATTAGACAATATCTAAAAAGAACATATGGTTTGTTCCTTATATCACTTACTTTTACCTTGAAATCAAATCTGGCTCCAGAAAACATATCAAGAAATGAGGAAGTTGGTTCCTTTTACCAGGTATTGTGTTTTTATCACAATAAATGTGCTTTCGTATCAAGCCTGAATTCGCTCTTATTGCAATTCCAGGAAGAGCTCATTAACTTTTAATTCTCAAACATTTTGCTTTTTGCTTTTTTTCTATTCTTTTCTCTTAACACTTTTACTGAACTGTAAAATTGTCTCTCTTTCATCTTTAGTGAACACAGATGCCGTTCTCTTTTATTGTTAAGAAATTGACTATTAGACAATGTATAAAAATAAAACACTCTGGGTATGGTTTAAATTTTCCTTATATCACTTACTTTTACCTTGAAATCAAATCTGGCCCAAGAGAACATATCAAGAAATTAGGAAGTTGGTTCCTTTTACCAGGTATTGTGTTTTCATCACAGTAAATGTACTTTATATTTGTTTAAAAGATAACCGAGTTGTAAAGGACGTTAATGCTATGAATGCATGTTCAAACACTAATTCTGTGGCAAAGGGAATAGCTTAGGCCAAGAAAATTCAAATAGCTCTAACGCTCGAATTCCTGAAAAAATAAGAACATTCCCAAGACTCCTTGTAAAACATTATTAGGGAAAATGTCTGTTTACATTAGTTGCTCCCTAACTTGTAAGGTCATTAGGTTTTCTATTACAAAATTACTTTATCACACACAGAGAACGCAATTATTATCATTGGGGACTGAAAATGTAGTATAAAATATCTGCATTTTGTTCTAACATTTTATCTAATATCTGTATTCACTGTTGGCCATTCAAGAAAAAAATGGGTGTCTTAAAACTGCTTTTCAGAATAGTGTGTGCTACAAGTACATGCAACAAGAAAGTCAAGAATGTCTAAAATTCGCATATTAGGATGCATGTATTTCCAAATTACCGCCGACAATGAATCTGAGAATAAAAAGATACATATTTCACACAACCTTTCACCTTACAAATTCGAGAATGAATGATTGAATTCTACCTTTGCTACGAGAGAGTATTTTCCATAGCAATTATTGGAACAAAAATCATAATGAAAATATAATGCTTCTGATAAGTATGTAGGAGGAAAATGGCAGTTACACTTTCGTCATACTAGCCCAGCAAGAAAATTACTTTCCAAATGGTTAGCTTTCGTTTTCCTTTTTTTATGTTATGAGATCACTTAAAAGAATAATACTAATATTCGAGTGAAAACTTATTTCTACTATGTATTTTAGAGGAATATGACATTTTCACTTTCGTGATATTGTGTTGAATTTATTTATTTTTCCATCCTATATTTTGTCTTTTTCTTAATAAAAAGAAAGAAAAACAAATCTCGGAACATCTTTAATTAAGGCTGAGAATATATTTACTTATACGTAAAAGTAGAATAGTAAGTGATAAAGTGATACCAAATGCTAGAGTGGTCACAGATTAAGTTAACAGTAGAAAAGAACATACATGATAACTATAAGAGCGCTGGGACTCGAACCATTGCCTTAAACTTCATATCTCGTCCAACTCGAATACCTTATTGGCTTTAAGCACACTCAGACCTAAGTAGAAGATCAATCCACGCTCGCGACCACCGAGCAGCCAGATAACAGTTGTTTTTCAAAAGGGAATCCTGTCAAATGAAGCAATGTTGCGAGATTAAAAGTAAAATAGTAAATGATAAAGCGATACCAAATGCTAGTGGTCACAGAATAAGTTAACAATAGAAATAAACATACGTGTTAACTATGTCAGCGCTGGGATTCCAACCATTGCCTTAAACTTCGTATCTCGTCCAACTCGAATACCTTATTGACTTTGTGCATGCTCAGCCTTATGTAGAAGATCGACCCGCGCTCGCGATCACTGAGCAGCTAACAGTTGTTTTTCAAAAGGTAATTCTGCCAAACAAATATGACAGTGGAACAACTACCTTCGCAAAATTCAATTTCAAAGATCAAATCATCGTGGAAGAAGTGGAATCTCGCTTCCAGTTCGCAATGTAATGGATTAAAGCAATGTGGGAAATCTGCAAAGGATGTTGATATATGGCGAAAATGGATGGTTAACTTGCAGAATTAATACACTGCAAGGATTAATTTTTGTAATGAAATGGATTCGTTCTCTATTGTAATCAAGATTATTTGTCTCAGTCATTTATCCACTTATTTATTTATGTTTTTTTTTTCCTGAAAGATGGAAACAATGCTCTACCGTATTTTTATCATAAATATATAACCTTTCTGTTAGGGGATCGATCCCGCGCTCCCAGATCGTAAGGCGGCCGCTCTATCCAGTAGACCACCGTTCACTAAACGAATTTTGTAACCAGGCGCCACCTGTCACTATGGATTTTACCTAACTACTCATACCCGAGTAAGTATAGCGAGATTTTACACACAATCCCCGTGAGCATTCGGGACTTATGGAAAGCAGATCAAACCCCAAATCAGATAACCTGAGTTGGATGAATAGATATGAGGATAAAAGTTGTACCTGAAAAGGCTTTCATATCAAGCTTGAATTCGCTCTTATTGCAACCCCAGGAAGAGCTCATTAACTTTTCATTGTCAAACGTTTTGTTTCTTTTTAACTTTTTTTTCTGTTCTTTTCTCTTCCTCTTTTACTCAATTGTAAAATTGTCTCTTTTCCTTCTTTAGTGAACACAGATGCCGTTCTCTTTTATTAATAAATTGACTATTAAACAATATCTTAAAAGAACATATGGTTTTAATGTTCCTTATATCACTTACTTTTACCTTGAAATCAAATCTGGCCCAAGAGAACATATCAAGAAATGAGGAAGTTGATTCCTTTTACCAGGTATTGTGTTTTTGTCACAGTAAATGTGCTTTATATTTATTCAAAAGATAACCGAGTTATAAGGGACGTTAATAGCTATGAATGCATCTTCAAACACTAATTCCGTGGCAAAGGGAATAGCTTATGCCAAGTAAATTCAAATAGCTCTAACGTTTAAATTCCTGAAAAAATAAGACCATTCCCATGACTCCTAGTAAAAAAAAGTCTGGAATTAAATCAATAAAAATATTAGGGAATATCTGTTTACATTAGTAACTCCTTATTTCGCAAGGTCATCACGTTTTCTATTACAAAATTATCACACACACAAAGAACGTAATTATTAATATTGGGTACTGAAAATGTAGTATAAAATCTCATCTGCATTTTGTTCTAACATTTTATCTAATATCTGTATTCACTGTCGGCCATTCAAGAAAAGAAAAGGGCGTTTTAAAATTGCTTCTCAGAATAGTGTGTGCTACAACTATATGCAACAAAAAAATCAAGAATGTCTAATATTTGCATATTAGGATGCATGCAATTCCAAATTACCGCCGACACTGAATCTGAGAATGAAAAGATACATATTTCACACAACCTTTCATCTTACAAGTTCGAGAATTAATTACTGAATTCTACCTTTGCTACGAAAAAGGGTATTTTATATAGCAATTATTGGAACAATGATCATAATGGAAATGTAATCTTCTCATAAGTATGTAGGAGAAAAAATATATATATATATATACATATATATATATATATATATATATATATATATATAATGTATATATATAGTTATAGTTATAGTTATGAGATACCTTAATTAAAATAATAAAGCTTTAATATCGCTGGGTTTCGAACCATTGCCTTCCGTTTCAGATCTTATGTAGCTCGAATAGATCGTTGGTTTTACGTTCGCTCAGCCTTACACAGCCCCGCGCTCGCGACCTTGAAGTCAAGCCGGTCCAGTCATTCCGTGATGACGAGGGATATTTTACACCGCAAATCGATATGTTTCTGTTGCTTCTAAGGTCTTGCTGAGAAACACTATAAAATGAATTATTGAAATCTGGATTTTAAAAAAGAAAAAAAATCCTGAAAGATATCTACCTTGGCGACGAAAAAGGTATTTTCTGTAGTAATGATCATAATGAATATATAATTCTCATAAGTATTTAATAGGAAAAGAATACTTTTACTTTCCTCATATTAGTGTTCAATTAAGCGACCTCCCCATCCTATATTTTGTCTTCTTTTGATTTAAGAAAATATGGTAAAGATCTTGGAATATCATTAAGGTTGAGAATGTTATTTTCACGAACATTCGTAGGTATTGCCCTTTTTCATAATGTGGTCAACAAGACATTCAGGAAATTATGCAATGTTATGAGAATAAAAGTCAAATAGTATGATTGATACCAAATGCTAGAGTGATCACAGAATAAGTTAACAATGGAAATAAACATACGTTCTAACTATGTCAGCGCTGGGATTCACACCATTACCTTAAACTACAGCTCATCAAGCTCGATTACCTTATTGTCTTTATGCACACTCAGACCTAACTAGAATATAAATCCGCGCTCGCGACCACCGAGCACCTATCTAACAGTTGTTTTTCAAAAGGGAATCCTGTCAAATGAAGCAATGTTACGAGATTAAAAGTAAAATAGTCAGTGATAAAGCGATACCAAATGCTAGAGTGGTCACAGAATAAGTTAACAGTAGAAAAGAACATACATGATAACTATAACAGCGCTGGGATTCGAACCATTGCCTTAAACGTCATATCTCGTCCAACTCGAATACCTTATTGGCTTTAAGCACACTCAGACCTAAGTAGCAGTAAATCCACGCTCGCGACCACCGAGCAGCCAGATAACATTTGTTTTTCAAAAGGGAATTCTGCCACACAAACATGACAATGGAACAACTACCTTCGCAAAATTCAATTCAAAGATCAAATCATCGTGGAAGAAGTGGAATCTCGCTTCCAGTTCGCAATGTAACGGATTAAAGCAATGTGGGAAATCTGTAAACGATATTACTATGTGGCGAAAATGGATCGTTAACTCGCAGAATTAATACACTGCAAGGATTAATTTTTCTAATGAATTGGATTTTTTTTTTTATTGCAATCAAGATTAGTTTGTCTCAGTCATTTATCCGTTTATTTATATATTTTTTTATTTACCCCTGAGACCTTTTAATAATAATAAGTGCCTTGCAAACCCTCAGAAATAGCTTCATCACACAGGGATAATTCGATCAAGTTTGAGAACCATTGTTCCACCCAAACTCTGAAGGAAGAGGAGGATTCTGGCTGAAAACTAAACAGGAAAGGCCACTGCTTTAGCTGTGGGCTTTCCGACTCTGGACACCAGCGACCATCTATAAATTCTATAGTCTGTCTCAGCAAAAACTTTGAAAGTGACAGAAACACGGTTATTTTCCGCGGAAAATATGCATCGTCATCACGTAATAACTTAATGTTTGCGAGTATTCCTTAAATATCTGATAAATTTATTATATGTAAAAAACAAATGCACTATTCCATTTATATATAAGCAAACGAGCATAGAAACGGAGGAAAAGAATCGAAACTTTGCTTACACAAATCAGGTAGATGAATAGATATGAGGATAAAAGTTGTACCTGAAAAGGCTTTTATATCAAGCTTGAATCCGCTCGTCTTGCAATTCTAGGAAGAGCTCATTAGCTTTTAATTGTCAAAGTTTTTTTTCTTCTTTTCTTTTCTTCCTCTTTTACTGAATTGTAAAACTTGTCCCTTTTTCATCTTTAGTGAACACAGATGCCGTTCTATTCTATTGTTAAGATATTGACTCTTAAACAATGTCTAAAAATAAAATACTCTGGGTATGGTTTATATGTTCCTTATATCATTTACTTTTACCTTGAAATCAAATCTGGTCCAAGAAAACATATCAAGAAATGAGGAAGTTGGTTCCTTTTACCAGGTATTGTGTTTTCAGCACAGTAAATGTACTTTATATTTGTTCAAAAGATAACCGAGTTATAAAGGACGTTAATGCTATGAATGCAGTTCAAACACTATTTCTGTGGCAAAGGAAATAGCTTAGGCCAAGAAAATTCAAATAGCTCTAACGCTCAAATTCATGAAAAAATAAGACCATTCCCATGACTTCTGGTAAAAAAAATGTCTGGAATTAAATTGATAAAAATATTAGGGAAAATATCAGTTTATTTAGTAGCTCCTTAACTTGCAAGGTCATTTGGTTTTCTATTACAGAATTACTTTATCACACAGAGAACGCAATTATTATCATTGGGTTATCATGGGGACTGAAAATGTAGTATAAAATATCATCTGCATTTTGTTCTATTTTACCTAATATCTGTATTCACTGTCGGCCATTCAAGAAAAGAAATGGGCGTTTTAAAATTGCTTCTCAGAATAGTGTGTGCTACAACTACATGCAAAATAAAAATCAAGAATGTCTAATATTTGCATATTAGGATGCATGCATTTCCAAATTACCGCCGACACTGAATCTGAGAATGAAAAGATACATATTTCACACAACCTTTCATCTTACAAGTTCGAGAATGAATTACTGAATTCTACCTTTGCTACGAAAAAGGGTATTTTATATAGCAATTATTGGAACAATGATCATAATGGAAATGTAATGCTATTCATAAGTATGTAGGAGAAAAAAAAAAATATATATATATATATATATATATATATATATATATATATATATATATATATATATATATATAGTTATGAGATACCTTAAAATAAAGCTCTAATATCGCTGGGTTTCGAACCATTGCCTTCTGTTTCAGATCTTATGTAGCTCAAATAGATCGTTGGTTTTACGTTCGCTCAGCCTTACATAGCCCCGCGCTCGCGACCTTGAAGTCAAGTCGGTCCAGTCAGTCCGTGATGACGAGGGGTATTTTACACCGAAAATCGATATGTTTCTGTTGCCTCTACGGTCTTGCTGACAAACACTTTAAAATCAATTATTGAATTCTGGATTAAAAAAAAAAAAAAAAAAAAAAAAAAAAAAAAAAAAATCCTGAAGGATATCTACCTTGGCGACGAAAAATATTCTTACTTTCCTCATATTAGTGTTGAATTAAGCGACCTCACCATCCTATATTTTTTCGCATTTTAAGAAAGAAATATAGCATATCTTATTGGAATATCACTAAGGATCTCATTATTTTTTACGAACATTTGTAAACATTTCATTTTTTCATACTTTGGTCAACAAGACATTCTGGACATTAAGCAATATTATGAGATCAAAGGTAAAATAGGTGATAAAGAGATACCAAATGCTACAGTGGTCACAGAATAAGTTAACAATAAAAATAAAATTATGCAAGTTAACCATAGAAGCGCTGGCATTCGAACCATTGCCTTAAACTTAAAATCTCATCTAGCTCGAATACCTTATTGGCTTTATGCAAACTCAACCCTGTGTTAGAAGACAGACCCACGCTAGCGACCACCGAGCAGCCAGATAACAGTTGTTTTTCAATATATATATATATATATATATATATATATATATA
>NC_091555.1:15877297-15887297 GCF_042767895.1 Penaeus vannamei
AATGATTATGTTGGCAACGATGATGATGATAGTGATTATTATAATTATGATTATGATGATTACAATTATGATTATGATGATTATGGTAATGATGAGAATGATAATGTTAGTGACGATGATGATGATAGTGATGATAATGGTAATTATGATTATGATGAGAATGGTTATGTTGGTGACGATGATGATGATAGAGATGATGATGATGATAATTATGATTATGAGGAGAATGATTATGTTGGCAACGATGATGATGATAGTGATAATGATGCTGATTATCATGAGGATGATTATCATGATGATACAGTATATGAGTACATGTGACCTTGTTGAATAAGTAAATACATATTGATATACCTAGGTGAGTTCAATTAAAAAAAAAAAAAAAAAAAAAAAAAAAAAAAAAAAAAAAAGAATATATATATATATATATATATATATATATATATATATATATATATATATATATATATATATATATATATATTTATATATATACATATTGATTCCCCCCCCCCCCTTAAGCATTATTTATTTAACCCAAACTGAGTCTTCTATCTCTCTCCTCTCCTCCTGCTTCCTTGTTTATCGTGCCCTTCTCCTATCCCTCCTCCTCCCCAGTACTCCTTTAGTCCTACCCTTCCCCTCTTATCCCTGCCTTCCTATTCCTTCTTCCTCCCTCCCTCTCCC
Organism: Penaeus vannamei; assembly: GCF_042767895.1. NCBI lineage: Eukaryota > Metazoa > Arthropoda > Malacostraca > Decapoda > Penaeidae > Penaeus > Penaeus vannamei. The sequence continues at coordinate 15,877,985 of NC_091555.1, forward strand.
CCCTCCCTATTCCCTCTTTTCCTTTCCTTCTTCTAACGCAGTCGCCCTCCTCATTTTCATCTTCCCTTGCTTCTATCTCCTGTCATACCTTCTCCTTCCCTTTCGTCTGCCTTTCATTCTCTCCTCTTCCCTCTCTCTTTCATCCCCTCTTCTTCCCTCTTTCTTTCATCCCCTCTTTTTTCCTCTCTCCTCTCCTTCCCTTCCATCTTTCTCCCTCTCTCCTTGCCTTTCCTTCCTTCTCTCTATCTCCCCATTTTCCCTTCCTCTTGCTTCACATCTTCCCTTTCACACTTTATATCCCCCTCTTTCTTCTATCTACTCCTTATTTTCTTTCCCTTTCTTCTCCATATTCGCCTTTTCGCCCCTCTTTCCCTCCTCAATCTTTTCCGCTCTGCAGATTTCCTTCCCTCCCCTCCCCATCCTCCTCCATCTTCCCACCCCCTTTCTCTTTCTCTCTCTCCTTTTCTCTGCCCCCCCCCCTCTCTCTCTCTTTCTCTCGCCTTTTCTCCATCTTTCTCTCTGTCTCTCTCTCTTTCTCCCTTTCTCCCTTTCTCTGCTCTTCTCTCTCTACTTTTCTCTGACATTTTCTCTCTCACTCTCTCCTTCTCTCTCTCTCTCTCTCTCTCTCTCTCTCTCTCTCTCTCTCTCTCTCCTTCTCTCTCGTTCCACCTCCTATATCCTCTCCCTCCCTTTCTTACCCCCTCTCCGTCTTCCCTCCCCTACCTCTTCCCACCCCCGTCACCCTTCCCCCCCCGACCCTCTCCCCATTTCTTACCCTTAAAGCCCTGTGCCCCAACTTCGCCCCCCAATGATCGTGCGGTAACATCATTAGCAGGGCGATATAGGTCTCTCAATTTTCCAGTAAACAGGTTAGTAAGTTCGGCCTTGTGGGTTATCCATCCTTGGCCTCCGCGATAATGTTTGGGGGAAGCTTTGTGTCCTGTGTCTACTTCCCCTTCCCCCCCTCTCTCTCTCTCTTTATTTATTTCTCTCTCTCTCTCTCTGTTTGTTTGTTTTGCTGTCTGTGTATCTGTATGTTCTATCTACCTGTCTATGTATCTATATATCTGTCTATTTCTCTACCTCCTATTTTTATCTCTCTCTCTCTCTCTATCTATCTAACTCTATCTATCTATCTATCTATATGCATGTCCATATTCCCATTTACCTACCTACCTCCCTCTCTATCTATCTGTCTGTCTGTCTATCTATCTGTCTGTCTGTCTGTCCCACTCCTCTACCCACCCTTTCTCTGAAAAACAAAAAAACATTCCTTCATGTATATCTAATTAATCGAAAAAAAAAGTATATCACAGTACTATCATGTATTGAATTTCAACGGGAGTCCTACTTTGTGCAGAAATTAATGAGTTCCATATAGATTTAATGAACTCATTCAGACATACTGCAGACTAATTGCGTAACTGACCTATGTTCTTTATAGCGTTTGAGAGGAAAAAAATGATTAAGTTGCCTTTATAATTGCAAATGCTTTATATTTTTATATTTTCCAGCACTTAACATTATTTATATAACCCAAACTGAGCCTTCTATCTCTCTCCTTTCCTCCTGCTTCCTTGTTTATTTATTGTTTATATTGTTTATATTTTTATATTATATAAACCTCCTTGTTTATATTGTTTAAAAAATGATTAAGTTGCCTTTATAGTTGCAAATGCTGATTGTTATTATTATCTTTTATTTATTTGTTTGTTTGTTTTTAAGTCTTAGTCTCTAGATTGAAGGAAAGACAGATGAAGTAGGTTTTCTATCTACCATAATGTCTAAAACATGGTTATGGATATACTGATGAGACAGAATATCATAATTACCCTTATTATCATTGCTTGGTGATACTGATATGATTACTTTTAACGTCATTATTATTTTCATTATCATTATCATTGTTATCATTATCATTTCCATCATTACCATTATCATAATCACTATAATTATCATTATTACTACCATCATCACTGATATCAATATTACTGTCATTATCATTATGATCATTATCATCATCATTATCGTTACTCTTATTGCTATTATCCTTATAATCATTAATATTATCATTATTATATCAATTGTTCCTATAATTCACTAATATTATTATCGTTGTTACAATCCTCTTCATCATCATCATCGTTATTGTTATTATCATCATTATCATTGTTATCATTATTAGTTTTAGTAGTAGTAGAAGTGGTAGTATCATCATTATGATTATTACTGTCATTTATCATTATTATTGCTTTCATTTCTATTATCATTATTTTTGCTTTCATTTCTATTATCATTATCATTATTACGATTGTTATCATTTTCATCATTGTTATTATTATCATCATTCCCATTATTAACGTTATCATTATTATCATCAATTCATTATTATTATGTTCATTAATATATTACCACCATTATCATTACTATTACGAACTTAATTATTATCATTACTACTAACATTACAACTAAGAGTATTACCAGTATGATTATCGTTATTTCTCTTATCAGTATTACTAAAATTATTACTATTATTATCAATGTTATCATAATTATTTTCTAATATTATTATTATCATCAATACTGCTGTCAATACTAATGTCATAACCAGTAGTGTCATCATTGCTTTCATGATCATATACTCTACATCTATCTGTCTCTTATCTCCCTTGTGTCTTGATGATATTTAAGTACGATATGAGCCGTTTCCACAGATCTCAGAGCACACTTGAAGTAGCGATGCCAATGTTTAACAGCGGCATATAATGGGGCATCCTCCTCATAAGTTGCTTTCATTTTATCGTATGTCTCTTGTGTGCGGCCATTCATGTATAAAAACCTTGTCGCTGATTGTTACTCCATTAGTTCCATTTTCACACTTAACTGCACTTTCCCCGTTGTAACAGATGATTTGTTTTGAGATAAGGATTGGTAATCAATAGGTAACCCATAGAAAAGGTGGATTTTTTATGCGTGGGAAATCTGAGACTCCTGTGATAAGCGGAAGTGGGTCGGGGGAAGTATTTAATGAGCGCCCCTTATATTTTCTCGATTTTTATCTATCCCGTTCTCCTCTTCTTCCTTCGGGAACATTACCTCTTTTTCACTTTTTTCTGTTTCATTTACGGTTTTCTTCACTTTTCCCGTTTCGTCACCTCCCTGCTTTCTTGTTTTCTCTTCCTCTCCTCCTCTCCCCTCACCAGCCTGGCTTCTTGGCTCCAGTTCCTGTTTGTTTTTCCTCATTCTTTTCTTATTCTCATCCCTCCCTCTCTACCCTTCCCCTCTGCTCCCCTCATTCCTTCCATCCACCCTCCTCCCTTTCTGCCCTCCCTCTTCTCATCCTCTCCTTCCCTCATCCCTAGTTATCGTTCCTCCTTTACATTCATCTTCTAGTCGTCCATTCCACACTTCCCTTCTTCTCTCCCCCTGTTTTTTTCCTAACTCACATCCTCCATCTTCTCTCCCCTTTTCTCCTCACTCCTCTCGTACATTTTCCTCCCCTCCCACGCTCTTTATTCTTAGCTTCTATACCCCTTTCTCTCCTTTCCCTTCCATACACCTCTTTATCCTCCCTCCTCCACGCCCTTTATGCTTTCTCCTGCCATCCCCTTCCCCCTCCCCCTCCTTTCATCCCCCTCTCCCACCCTCCCTCCTCCCTACTTCACCCTCCGCCTCCCTCTCCCTCCACCTCCATCACCCCACGCCTCCCTCTCCCCTCACCCCTCCCCTCAAATAAGGCCCCGCCCACCAGTCGTCAAGATGACTTCTGACTCAGCACCATTAACGGGGTCATCCATCACAACCTCGCTGTCAAGTAAGACCTGTAGGTCAAGGTCAAGGACGAAGGAGGTTTCTTTGGGACGGAAGGGAAGTGGCAGAAAATCAGAGTGTGAAAGAGAGATGGAAAAAGAAAGAGAGAGAGGGGGAGGGAGAGAGAGAGAGAGAGATTTAGATTTAGATAGATAGAGAGAGAGATATTTAGATAGATAGATAGATAGAGAGAGAGAGAGAGATAGAGAGAAATGGAAGGAGAAAGAGACAAACAGACAGACAAACAAAATGACAGAAAACAGACAGAGAAAAACCAATACAACCATCAGCATTCTTTTTTCTCTAGCTCAAAATATAATCAGAATACCAAAATATGATCTGAATCTATAAAGCTGATTAAGCCACAGCCTCAAAATCTTTCTCTCTGCCTCCGCCTCCTTATTCGGGAGAGGCGACGGTTGTCAGCGCAGAATTCGTGGCACAGAAACATTTCGGATTCCAATGTCAGCCGAGAGTCTTGGCATAACGAGGTGTCTCTTGCCTCGATGCTGACGACGGCCGGGATAAAAGAAAGGAAAAAGGGGAAGAAAATGAGTGAGAGGGAAAAGAAGAGGGAGAGACAGAGGTAAAGAGAGGCAGGTAGGTAGATAGATAGATAGATTAATGCATATGTATGTACACAAATATATACATCTATCTGTCTTTATATCTATCTATGTATATACCTATATATATATATATATATATATATATATATATATATATATATATATATATATATATATATATATATATATATATACAAAAAACAAAACAAAAACAAAAAAGGCTGTCTTATCCAAGCACCCAAACAACAAGAGCAGAAGCCGCCGAGTCGCCCCACTCGTAAGACGCTCCTCCGGCTAATCCCGCGCCGCCGCCTCCCGCATTAGGAGATCGATAAACACTCGCGGCCAAAATTACAGGAATGTTTTACGATTTTCCTTTTGTAATCTTGTCCGATACCGAGCGAGGGAATGCAGCAGTAATTGCCTTTATTGCACACATTATTGCAAAGAAAGGACACCGGGAGTTGATGTGCAGCTTGCAGAGGACAGGATCAGGTAATTATTATTTCTGTTTTTCTTGCGGTGAATTGCAAAGAGGGGAAAGAACTGGGGTTGTGCAAGGCCGCTCGCGTTGGAATATAGAAAGATACGATACAGATATTGTAAAATGATGATAATGATAATGATAATAGTAATAGAAACAATTGAAATGATACAGATATTGTAAAATAATGATGATAATAATAATGACAATAGTAATAGAAACAATTGAAATAATAATAATATTAATGAAGATAGTGATGACGATAAAAGTAATAAAAAATAATGATAATGATAAAAGTAATAAAAATAATGATGATAATGATAATAGTAAAAGAAATAATGATAACAATAATCAAGATAGATTCATGAATAAAAGCTAAATATCTAAGCAACCGTCACTGAGTAAATTATTAAACTAAGTACGATTATAATTAAGATGATGATATAAATAATGACACCAATGATGAAATAATTATAAAGACAATACCGCTGATTATATTAATAATGATAATGATAACAATGACAATAATGATGATAATAATTAAAATAATAATAATTAAAATAATGATAATTATAACAATGATAATAATGGTGATAACAATAAAAATAATGATAATAATAATAATGGTAATAAAAAAAGATGATAATGATAATGATGATATTAATAATAACAATATCAGTAATGACCATAATGATGATAATGATAATAACGACAATGATAATAATGCTAATGATAGTAATGAGAATGATGATTATAATGATAAACAGAATATAAAAAGACAATAGTTATGATGATTATAGAGATAATGATAATGATTATTATAATGATGATGATCATAGTAATAATAATGATAAAAATAATGATAATAATGATAATGCAAATGATATATGATAATAATAATAGGAATGATAATTATAATGATAGAAATGATAATAGCAATAAAAGTGATAATGATGATAATGATAGTGATGATGATAATGATAATTATAATGATAATGATAATGATAATAGAAATGATAATAGTAATGGAAAAGATAATGATAACGATAATACTTATACTACTAACGATAATGATATCAGTAGCAACGATGATGATAATGGTATTAATGATGATAATTATAATTGAAACAATACTAATAAGAATAATCATGAAAATGACAATGATAATGATGATGATGATAACAGCAATGCTTACATTAATGATAATAAAGATGACGATAATGATAATAACAACTATGATGATAGCAGTAATGATAATAGTGATAGCAGTAGCAATAACAATAATGATAATGATATTAATGATTATGATGATAGTAATAATATTGGTAATAACAATATTGATATTAGTAATGATAATGATGAAAATAACCATGATAACGAGGATGATTATGATAATAACAGTAATGATGATAGTGATAATAATAATGATAATAATAATAATGATGATGATGATGATGATGATGATGATGATGATAGTGATAATAATCATAATAATAATAACAATGAGGATGATAATCATAATGATAGTGATGATAATAACAGCAATGATAATCAAGGAATAATAATTATGACAATGATAATGATATTAACAATAACAATAACAATGATAAGAATAACATCAGTAATGATGACAATAATACTACTACTACGAATAATAATAACAACAATCATAGTAATAATATTACTGATAATAATAGCAATGATAATGATAGTGATAATCATAATGAAAATAATAGTAATAATGATTATAATAATGACAACAACAATAATAACGATAATGATAATAATAATGATATTGATAATAGTGACAATAATCACAATAATAATATTGATAATAATAATAGTAATGATAATAATGATAACACTAACTAGTAAGCTGACCATAACAAAGATAATGATGACGATGAAAACGACAATAATATTTATAACAACAATAACAAAACTTGCAATGATGATACTTGCAAAAAAATTATCCCCATCTTTCTTGTCTCTAACACATATTCTTTAAAGAGTTTTTTTTTCTCTCTCTCGTTTCTCTATATTCTCGTCTTCCTTCTATCTCCCCTAAGTTAATATTTTTCCTCCCCCCTCCCCCCCCTCCCCTTCCTTCCCTCCACAGACTTTTTCCTATTTGTCAAAGTAACTCAATTTTGCAACTAATCTTCACTTTTCCCGAGGTCCAATATTACCCTCTCCCTTTGCTCCCTGACTCATACTCTCCCTGTCACCCTGTCACTCTCTTCACCCTTTTGATCTTTCTCTTTGATTCCCTTTTATTCTTATTTCTTGATTTCTTATTCGTGTCTTTATATTTCTTATTTCTTTTATTCTTATTTCTAGATTTTTTTTTTTTTACTTTTTTACTTTTATCCGGATCTGGTAGATTATGGTTTTTGGATCCATTTTCTTTATTTGTTGTGCCTGTTCTCATTTTTTCTCTCTCTCTTTGGTTTCATTCGTTCTCTGTCTCTCTTTATTTCTTGTTATTTTTCTCTTTATTTTGTTTCTCTCACTCTCTCTCTATTTCTCTCCCCTTCTCTCCCTCTTCCTCCCCACTCCCTCTCTCTCTCCTTCTTTCCCACCCTCTCTCTCTCCCCTTCTCCCTTCCTATCTTTGCCTCTGTCTCTGTATATCCGTCTTTCTGTCTTTCTCTGTCTCTCTCACTCGCTTTCTCTCTTTTTGTCATTCTCTCTCTCTGTTTCTGTCTTTCTCTGTCTCTCTCATTCTCTCTCTCTCTCTTTGCCATTGTCTCTCTCTGTCTCTGTCTTTCTCTTGTCTCTCTCACTCTCTTTCTCTCTCTTTGCCATTACCTCTCTCTGTCTCTGTCTTTCTCTTGTCTCTCTCACTCTCCTTCTCTGTCTTTCTCTTGTCTCTCTCTCTCACTCTCCTTCTCTCTCTCTTTGCCATTACCTCTCTCTATCTCTGTCTCTCTGTCTGTCTGTCTATCACACTCACACAAACATATACACACATACATACACACTCGCACGTGGCGCCCATGTAAACTCATAAGAAAAAAAAAAGATAAGAAAGAAAAAGGGAAAGAGAAAATTACCAACTTCGAGAAGTAATTTTTTTTTTCCCCTCGTTCAAACAAAGGAAAGTCTCAAACTTCCATTGATTTTTGCCAAACAAGCAGATACATTTCCGCGAAAGGGAATCCCAATGATCGATGGGTTATTTAATGGTTTCTCTGAGCAGAAGTTTTCGTGCTTCTCTCACGACCTGGTTATCTGCTTCTAATTGGCTCTGCATGATTGATCATTTCGGAGAATTTGGAATGTTGATACACGTACACACACACGTACACACACACACACACACACACACACACATAAATGTATATATGTATATATATATTTATTCATTTATATACACATATATATGTATATATGTGTGTAAGTGTGTGTATATATATATATATATATATATATATATATATATATATATATATACATATATATATAATATAAATATAAATATATATATATATATATATATATATATATATATATATATATATATATATATATATATATATATATATACATATGTACATATATATGATATATACATTATATATATAAGCATATATATTTATATCTATCTATCTATCTATTTATCTATCTATCTATCTATCTATCTATCTATCTATCTATCTATCTATCTATCTATCTATCTATCTATCTATCTATCTATCTATCTATCTATCTATCTATCTATCTATCTATCTATCTATCTATCTATCTATCTATATATATATATATATATATATATATATATATACATATATATATATAGATATAGATATATATAGATATATATAAATATATATATATATATATTTATATATATATATATATATATATATATATATATATATATATATATATATATATATATATATGCGTATTTGTTTGTGCTAATGCTTTAAATTGGACTTGAGTCTGGTCTATTCCCTCGATAAAAGGCTTAATATACCTCCCCTGAACCATTGAGATGAAATATTTTACTATACATTTATAAACTATGTATTATATCATACTATATATTATATATTATTGATATCATATATATGAAATTTCCTTCTAAACTTAGTGTCTTTCCTCTCTTTGATTCTTTCGTGCAAATTCTGCTTCAGATTTTGGAATATCCCTGACCTTACCCACGTTTTTCTTTCCACAATGATTCAAGATTTAACTCTTTATTCATGTGTGTTCTCTTACATTTTTGTTCATTTCTTACATTTGTAGACACCAAAGTTTATTTTTTATTTTTTATTCATTTAATTTTTTTTGTGTCTCTCCTTCTATCTCTTTATTCTTACACGTGTATTTCATACTGCAGATGTTTTCAATGTATCTTGGAAATACCAGAGTAAAGAACACAGTGAAGTATATTTGAAAAAGCAGGAGAATGAAATGAGGAAATTGCGTTTGGAATTACAACA
>NC_091555.1:15889797-15892297 GCF_042767895.1 Penaeus vannamei
GTGCATGTAAGTGTGCGTGTAATATCTATCTATCTCTTTTTATATATGATTGAATTGTTTGCTTGTGTTTCTGGGTTTTATCTGTTAGTTTCAATTTATCCATTTATCAGATTTCGCCTTTTTATCCAACTCTTTCACTTTCAATCCGTCCTATCCCATTTTGCTCACCTCAGCTATCCCATAGTCACTTTATTACCCTCTCTCTTTTTCTTCCTATACATATTACCCTTTTTTTCTCAAAAGATTATTCTCGTGTACCTGTTCTCGATTTCTTTTCTCTTTCCACGTTCATCCTCCCCTTATCGAGTACCTCCTCTTCGCCTCACTCTTAACACGCCTCCGCAGCTCGGAAATAGAGAGAATCAGACGTGGATAATGCTTTCTCCTTTTGATTCCAGTGCTTGGAGTGAAGATCAATTTGCAGACATACATCACGGGCGCGCACTTCCCCGCCCGCGAATCCTGGGTCTGTAAGTTATTCAGCACCCGCGTCGCGCTATGCGGAGGGGACGGCTGCATATATAGAGTGCTACTCAAGCAAAATCTATAGATTCCTTTGTTTTATTTTAGGAAAATCAATTACTTTACTCCTACTCTTTTTTTTTTTTTTTTTTTTTTTTTTGTTATGCAGTTTGTAGAATCTGTGGTCGAAGGTTTTGCATGGACATTTTAGCAAAGGATTTATCTAATGCCACCGTATTTGTAGTATCTTTGACCTACCGAAAAAAAATATGGTGATGACGATGCTGCTGCTGATGATAATGATAATCATCATCCTTATCATTATCTTATCATCATTATTATCAGTAGTTATCATTATCCTTGTTACTGTTACTGTTTATTATTATTATTATTGTTATTGTTATTATTATTATTACCATTATTATTATTATCATTATATGAAATATATAAAAGTATGCAACTTCTTGGACTGAAGTGTATATTAGAAATACACAAGAGATAACACACTAGAATTAAATATGCACTAGTGCAAGGTAAGAACTGGTAGATGTAGATATGTATATGAAACGTAAAAACTGGTACTACGACACCTGTTACATTCAATTCACCTGTTAAATTCATTTTTCCTATGATTTTTGTGCTCGAAATCTTTCAATAATTCAACTCAATACTATGTTTGTGTGTAAATAAAAGCTTCGACTGGAAAGCTTGTATTTTTTGCTAAACGACGTATGCAGATTTCTTTTTTTTCCCCGATGAAATGTTGGCAAATAGTTCACACTATTTTAAATTATTAAAGGTTAATGTTTCTCATAAGATAAGTAGCTATTGAATTGTCTAAGGGTCATTCCGAATGCTAGTTCCACAGACTAAATTAGTAGTTGCCTTGTTCCTGTTACCGTTCAGCGTGTGTAACTTGGTACTCTATAACTAATTATCTTAAATAACCCTTTCACTATTTTATTTAACTGTTATTGTCTGGGAAATCTATACTGAGAAAACTGATTATCAGCCATTAAGAAATCTTTATATCTGCTGTAGAAAAAAATATTTCAATCAGCGTAACAGGATACACAATTACATAGAAAAGAGAGAAAGAAAGAAAAAAAGGAATTGGTGGAAGAAAAATGTTCGAATATTAATATGGAAAGGAAACTGAAGAAAAAGAAAGAAAAAAAAGTAAATATACTCATTTATCTCTTTAAAAATCCTGCATGCGTGTCTGTACGTGTGATAGTCTGTATGTATATGTGCATATTCGTTTGTGTATATACGGTGTGTATGCGTTTATATGTTCAGAGTGTACATGTGTGTGCGTGTGCTTACGTACATGTGTGTAGGTGTTGGCATTTATGTGCGTGTATGACTGCGTGTTTATGTTTGTGAGTGTATGTGCGCTCACGCGCTCGAGTGTGTGTATTTATAGCTATCAACATATTCCTAATTACTACAATTTTTATTTAATTACAACCCAGTCTTTACGGCCAATTCTCCCCATCGTCGTAATCAATAGCTGGCACACAAAACAGTCTGGTCTTGTCATTAATCTCCATTTTGTGTCTAGCGTTCGTCCAGATTAATGCAGTTTCAATCAGGCCCGCTATTATCTTCATATTGGTCAATCAGTGGCTTTGAAACGAGCTCTTCTCAAAACGCTACGTAGACTGGATGCAGAATGTTTCCGATTAATCATGTTGCTTTGCTAAATCGGCGAAGCAAAGGAGAAAAAAGGCAAAATCGAAAGAAAAAAAAAACATACGTAATGGGTCAAACCAGTTTTTTCTTGTGTGAAACTGGAGGAATAATCGACATTAATTTTTCTGAAACAATCATAAAAAAAATCAAGGAAGCATTCACAGAACCGGGAACATGAAATCACTTTCTTGAAATAACAAGAAATTCCATAAGAAAATAGATTCATAAATAAAGAAGCATACGTGCAAAAACACTACTTATCTACATATCTGTCTTCTCGAAATAACATGAAGGAAAAAGTACATAAGAAAATGGATTTATAAAGAAAGCATACGTGCAAAGA
>NC_091555.1:15897297-15907297 GCF_042767895.1 Penaeus vannamei
TGCTTAAATTACTTTTTCTGGCGTGTCAGTGTGTACTTAAGTGTCTCTTCCACCATAGGTCTGCATGGATATGCTATGCGTGTAATGGAGCAAAACATCGATCATTCTAAAATGTTTGGCTAATTTCAATCTGAGTACGTTAATTAAAATGTATACATTCAATTAAAACTTTTCTCCTCCCTCGGCCAGTATACACTGTCGAATGAACACTGAACCCCATGATATGCAAATGTTTCCATCTAGGAGTGAGTGTGTCCATAGTGAGGCAAAGGACGACGATTAACACACCGAGAGGTCATGTCAGGTCGGAGTCCAAATAGTTGATCTGATAATTCGCGTCTCCTTTATATGGTATTCAAAGCCAAAACGACATGGTGAATTCTATTATATTCAGAATTAACAAAAGTCTGGATTTGTCAAGGTTTATTGGGCGATGAAGATAAAATAACGCAAACTTGTACTATATTGTGATCGAAGCAGTGTTGGTACTTGGACTTAAGTACTGATTTTCATGTATTTGTTCTTGTTTTGGAATTTTAAAAGTGTGTTACTTGTACTTGTACTTAGACCCGGGGTACTTGAAAAAGAACAACTACATGAAACTACACACAAATATTATATTTAATCCAAATGTATTAAATTTATTTTAAAAGTGCATTATCTTGTCTTGCAATTCTGTGATAAAATTAGTGATGAGCTAAAAAGTAAAGGTATAGTTTCCTCTCACTTTTTAATATCGCCCTCCCCTTTTAATAGTGTTCGCATAAATGTATATACACGAAAACTACCAACTTTCGTGCTTTACGAATCTGTGACTGGATTCTTTTAATCACAAAGTAGTATTTTAAAATCAAATACAATGACATGCACTTGGACGTAAGTACATAGCATCTTGACTGCGTGAAAAACGTTGTGGTATTTGAAAAAAAAAGGATCGAGCAACCTATTGTTTTTAGTTAATTATTTATTTTTCTGCTGCATCAACATCTAAAATCATTGACGATGTGTTCACTATTTTTTTTAATCTATTGAAAACTTTCTACCTCATCATCTAAGGTCATTAGCAGCATATTCAAAATGCAGCGACGAAGCCCCCACGTGAGGAAAGGTCGTACAGCACCATGAGAAAATATCGCGGCGAATCAGGTAAAAAGTGTTTTAACGATTAGGACAAAATATGTTAGATGTCAAAGGTTGTAGAGTGCTATATGTTAGTATGGTAATGAAGAAGGTAAAGATCAAAGAGCATTCCGTTAAGGACTGCACAAAGCCAGTCTTTCAGCATGATTCTCAACACTTTGGGAGGTGGACAGAAGGGGGTGAGTAAGAGAAGGAAAAAGGAAAAGGGGAGGAAAAAAATCTTGCAAAAATATTTGAGGCGAGGGTTAAGGCCCAAGGAAGGGGAGATACCCAACATTGTCTCAGTCTCCATCTACAAAGTAATTAGATGCAGAATTCTTTGTCCAAAATTCTGAAGGGAGATTGAAAAGGTTAACAATTTCAGATAACTCAAGGTCCATTTACGTTAAATTCATAATTGCAGCGAAATTCTGTGTGTGATATGTCACTTGATTCATTCCATAATGATTCCTACACAACAGGTAACCAGAAATGCACTTATAGTTCCTTTCATAAAGTTTGCTTGCTAACCTTTTAAATTGCTTTTCTGAACTTTATACTGTTTGCCTCCTTTTGTGTTTCTTCTCAAATACCTATCCTAATTTTTGCTTCATGATGACAACATTTAGTAGATTTTCCTAATTAGATGTAAGGTTTCTTTTCCTGCTTCTCCAGAGGGAAACAAATACCTTTCTTCCTCTCATAACTCAGGCACCTTTCAAATCTAGTATTTCTTACATACGATGTTATATGGCAAGCTTCTTATTCGGTTAACAAAATTGCAGGGTTTCCTTTTCTCTCCAAGTTGTATAACAATTTCTCATACGCCTACAGAGTTCCTAGGCTAACACTGAAAAAATGGGAGGTCATAAAGATTTCTAATTCTAGTCACGAGGTGCAATCACCTCATAATTTAGAAAGCTCTATTTCCAGGGAGATATTGTAGCCGACCCCCGCAACCTCAAGTACACCAACATAAATGATCTGCAGAACGGATTCTATCCCCCAGACAAGCAACAGCAACAACCATGAATCCGCCCCTCTCGACCATGCAACGTTTCACTATCATCCAACATAATGTTCTGCATTGGACATTCGACCGCCGCAATGAGCTCTGCAACATGTATAGAAAATACGAACTCCCCATTATTCTACTGAACAGTCATGGACTCGACAACGCAACCAAGATAAAAATACATACGTACACAACATACCAATCCAACCACACGGGGGAACGAAGTGACGACGTCGCTCCCGCCATCAAAACAAACATCGAACATAAAATACACAGCTTCACTTCAGAGCTCATCGCGGTGGAGGTCAACACATCACACGACCCAATTATGACTGCCACAATTTGCCTACTGCCCCGACGCCCATACATACCTGACCAAGACATATTCCAGCTTTTCAGACACAGGAAACCTACATACATACTTGAAGACTGGAATGCACAACACCCCACATTTGGCTACACATACACAAGCACCGTTGGGCGTGGCCTAGTATCACGTGTTCTCGACGGTACCCTACAACACATTGGTCCACATTATCCAACACGTATAAACGGCCAGTCAGCAACCACACCAAGACATAGTCCTCACAAACAGTCATGCACACCTCAACATACACTTACTGAAGGGGAAATCACCACTAGTGACCATCTCCCCCCAATAATCACTGTATCTACTAACCCAGTAATGGTGCCCACACAGCCCAGAGAGAACTTTAAGCATGCAGACTGGGACCCTTCAAAGAAGCTCTCTATCTCACTGACTCCCATGATCTCCAAGAACGCCCAACTGCAGAGATAAACATGTCTTGAGTCATGATATAATGACATAAATAGTGCAAGACAAACTTACATCCCCCCAAACAATGCAGAACCATACCACAACATAAACAAAACGACGCTTTGCTCTCTCATCACACAATACAACAACGTCCACAATCTCGCACAGACACGTGGATGGGATCAAGAGCTGAGAACACGACACAGACAAATACACAGTTATGTGACGCAAACAAACAACTGCACTCAGAAACATGGACACGCCTCATAAACGAATTGTGCCAGAACTACAAAGACCCCAAACAATTCTGGACAAGGTGCAAAAAACTCATGGATACAAATAAACAACATTGTACACACATCTACAACGGACACTACCAAAAGACTGATATCAAACAAGGCATGGAAACACTACACAGACAGTTCTGGCAACTTTCAAATCACAGAAGACAAAAACGAACTCTGATACAAACACTGAAAACAAAGTTTATGAGGCACTACAACAATCACCTCAACTCCTACAACCCACAAATACCATCGACCTCACCACATTAGACAGCACAAACATCTTCAACACACCGATCACACCGAGAGGAGAAGCCGCAGATATGATTCAACACACCAAAAACAAAACACCTGGGCCAAGCAAAATCAACAAAACAATCTTCCAACACCTCCCACCCAACATGATACACAAGCTCTGCCACATATTCAATGCTTCCTTGGCCACAGGACTCTTTCCTTCACTTTTCAAAAGCGCAGCACTCACATTTATACCCAAAACAAATAAATAAATCCATCATGTCACCAACTACAGGCCGATCCCCTTGCTCGAAGTCCCGGAGAAAATACTCGAACGTATCATAACAAACAGACTAAACACTCACCTAGAAACAAACAACATAGAGGCACTGAGAGTGCCATTGTCTTCGCCTACGAGGAAATAGCCCTCAGCCTCGACACAAGGAAAAAAGAAAAAAAAAAATCATCATTCTCCGGGACATCAGCAAAGTCTTTGGCAAAGTTTGGCATGGTGGACTGAAACACAAAATCATAAACCTACAATTACCACACAACTTCACTCGCCTTATCTGCAACTTCCTCAACAACAGAACAGCAAACATATGCATAGAGCACTTCCTTGGACCCCACTATCCCCCTCAGTAGTGGGGTACCCCAGGGGAGTATCCTATCACCAACAGTATTCATACTCTTCACGGCAGACCTTCCACTTCCATCACTATTCAGCAACTACATAACGTACGCAGACGACATTACCCAAATCACACACCCCAGCAAAAAAAAAAAAAAAAAAAAAAAAAATGAAACGCGCTACAGAAAGGGCCATCACAAACTTCAACACTTTCGAATGGAAGTGGAAAATACAAACAAACACACACAAATTCACTATCATCCCAATTGCCAAACTCAACCCGCCAAACATACAAATAAACAGCACAGACATCCCCTACACAAACACAGGAAAACTACTCGGCCTCTCCTTCAACACTCGGGGTGTAATACCACACACGAAACAAATAATGTCACAGACAAACGCCACACACGCCAAATTACAGAGATTCGCACAATGTACAACGCGAACAAAGCTGAAACTGATCAAAACAGTAATCAGACCCACACTTGAATACACGCCAGTGCCACTACACACCATATCAAGAACACAACGAAACGCAAGCAGTTCAAAACAAAGCTTTGCGCTGGGCTGCAAACCTACGATATCCCGACATTACACCTTCACACATACTCCACGAAAGACCCATCGAACCACTCAACACTCGCATACACACACGAGCAGCGAAAACATGGGAAAGGCTCCAAAACGCAGACGACCCACTCTACACAAACATCCTCGAGACACACAACACAAACACCAACCACAGCTGGTGGCCACGGAGAGTGCAATTACTCTCGTTACTTATGTGGAAAGGTATGAATGAGAACGAATATCTTCACAAGATATTCGTTCATACCTTTCCACATTTGTCAACATGAATACGGTTCATTACTCACGTTACACCCACCCCGCCCCCTGTCTCCACGCCGATCTTAAAAAAAAAAAAAAAAAAAAATAATAATAATGGAAATAAATAAATGGGGACACACTCATGCTCCAGGGGACCCGCTTCCACGGACTTTGGTCAGCGAAATCCGAGGCAGCGGGTCACTGCAGGAGAGTTAGAAATATATATAAACAAATAATATACGAACATATATGTATGCATGGGTGTATCCATGTATTATACATGAACGTATCATATGTATGTGCATACGAAACTATATCAACGTTCTCTCCCGTATGAATGTATGTACATGTGCGTATGTGTATATGTACACGATAATATGTGCATGTGAGTCCGCTTTCTACTCACGAGTATGTGAGTGTGTACGTATGTGAATATACACACGCAATTTGCGAGTGTATGTGTGGACTCGCGTGCGAGGAAGTGCGCGCGCGCGACTGTATGGAGTCCCAAGAATTGCATCAAATGTCTGTTTATTGTTCAGAAGAAAGTTATAAAATGCAGCTTTCAGAGAACTAAATATAGTTAAATTCTATATACTGAATTATTACTGTTCTGCTACATACGTTTTTAAATGTTTAAAATGCCCAGATAACACATTGTTTAATTATTGCAACAAGTCAATATCCTTTAAGAAATGTTACGCTTCTCCAATTCCCATTTTGTAACTCGTCCCAGTCAAAGACGGCCATAGATTACCGAGGTCCAAAGATCTGGAATACACTTCCCGAAAATCTGAGGAATAAACCTACATTTAAGGCGTTCAAAAAGGCTGTCACGCAATACTTTGTGGCTAAATATAACTATAACAAGATTAAAATAACGTATCAACAGTATTCATAACCAAACATATTCCGATACTTAATCTTTATACTACAATGTCCACCATTATTATTTCGTCTTTATTTTATTCCATGGTTGGTTTTGTAAATGCTCTGTATAGTTTATTTTACTTTGTCTGTCGTTGTAATGCATGGCTAATGTATTTGTCTATATTGTCTCCTGTATATTATTATTCTGGGTACCCATCAATATAATTGATGGTCATGAACCAAATTATATGTACATTGTTAATCAACAGCCTTTTCAAGAGGGTTTCGCTCTCAAGAGGCTGAGCCACGTTTTATATAACACTAAATGTACCCACATGATCTATATACAAATGGTTCTCAAGTATTTAAACAGTCCAAAGAATGCCCTTTCGATTGGCAAAAAGTAAACTGAAGGTTTCATTGACCAGTGTTACAGATCCCTTCATCACTTTACAATATTTTGAGTGACAGATTCCTGACCATCAAAAGTTACAGGGTACACATTTTCGTTCGCACATGTAGTATGAATGAATTAAAAATGTACCATAACTCAGAACAGCCTTGAACGCAGCCACGCTGAGAAATACATTTATTTTCGATTAGCTGTAAATCTGAAACCGCTTGGGATGTCAACCTTCTTTTTGATGCCGTTGTTAATAATAAATACTTGAAAAAATAATGACATTCTGCATGGTGTGTTACATATTCAAGAAAAACCCAATTTGATATTGAATGACCCCTAAATTAAATAAAAGTTACATCACTTCCATTGGTGATGGTAGTTCTAGTTAGAATATTTAAATGAGTTATCTAAGCTACGAACTAATAAATATTTTTTTTCTTGGCAAAGTAATAATACAAGGATCTGCGTCGATTTGAACCGGAGGATAAATTAAACAAGGATAAATCTTACAAACTTTGATAAAAACGTAATTAAAAAACAGAACTCGGCTGGCCGTTAGGAGGGGGCCGTGAAACAGCCTCAACAGGGGGAGTGGAAGCCGTAGGGTAGTGGTGGGGCCCCGCGATTCGTGCTGGGAGAGAGAGCCCCCACCTGGCCCGGGTTCTGAGGCGAAGGGAAGGGCTGGCCAGAAGGCCTGCTGGAATCGAGGCCCGTCGGGGTCGGGAGGGGGGTGTGCGTGGGGGATATATTCGGAGGATAAGGAATGACGTGTGAGTGCGGACTCCGACTTGGAGTGCGTGTGTCTGCGGGGGAGTAGGTTTTGGGAGAAACGCTTGCGTCCGTGTTGATGATGATGGGAGGCGGCCCGTGGACCAGAGGGGTGATGTGGACACGGGAAGAGTCGAACACAGCGGAGTGAGCATCTTTCGTCGGATACGGCTTTGCTTGCTTTGCTAGTTCGATCACGGACATCCTGCGCATCATCACCGTGTAAAACTGAAAAAGGCGTGACTTTCTTAAATGATAAATGAAATTCTATACATCTACGCTTTTCTACTGCAAAGTTATCTAGTGTATGTATATGCACGCCCGCACGCCCGCACACTAATATACACACGCACACACACATATATTTATCTATGTGTGCACATGTGTATGCACATATAATATACAAGTGAAATGAGAAAGATGAATGATGGTGCGAACACTGACCCTCTGATGCAGACCCCACGCCGCGGCCGCTACGAATATGGCCCAGATGAAACTTAAACCGCACAGCACGGTAATGCGGTTATTCATGCCTCGACTCCCATCGCGATCGTCAGCAAACTCGGGCAGGAAGAAGAGGGCGATGCACTCTGCCGTTCCGACGCACACCAGGCCAACCAACCAAGCCACGTTCGCGCGCACGCTCTCCAGGTCGTGCGCTGAGGGGAAGGTCTTTGACTAGGGGGAACGGAGAGAAAAGAATGGGGATTAATGGATGGATGGGAGTGAGAGAGAGAGTAAAGAGAAGGAAGAAGAGAAGATAAGCTAGATAGATAGAATGATGGTGATGATGAATGGTTGGATGATGAATTGATGATTGATGGGTGATGACTGATAGATGGAAGATGTTTGATGATGGATTTATGATGATGAATGATAATGATTGTATGATGTATGGATGATGATAACGCGCGCGGGGGGGGGGGGGCGAAAGGCTGCGAATATAGAACTTTAGTTTTGGGGTAATTGATAAAGTCAGGGAGGGGAAAAGAGAAGGAGAGAGAAAAGAGACAAAAAAAGAGACAAGGAGAGAGAAAAGAGGCAAAAAAGAGAGAAGGAGAGAGAAAAGAGGCAAAAAAGAGACAAGGAGAGAGAAAAGAGACAAAAAAGAGACAAGGAGAGAGAAAAGAGACAAAAAAGAGACAACGAGAGACACAAAAGAGACAAGGAGAGACACAAAAGAGACAAGGAGAGAGAAAAGAGGCAAAAAAGAGAGAAGGAGAGAGAAAAGAGGCAAAAAAGAGAGAAGGAGAGACAAAAGAGACACAAAAGAGACAAGGAGAGACACAAAAGAGACAAGGAGAGACACAAAAGAGACAAGGAGAGACACAAAAGAGACAAGGAGAGACACAAAAGAGACAAGGAGAGACACAAAAGAGACAAGGAGAGACACAAAAGAGACAAGGAGAGAGAAAAGAGGCAAAAAAGAGAGGAGAGAGAAAAGAGGCAAAAAAAGAGAGAAGGAGAGAGAAAAGAGGCAAAAAAAGAGAGAAGGAGAGAGAAAAGAGTCAAAAAAAGAGAGAAGGGGAGAGAAAAGAGAAAAAAAGAGAGAGGAGAGAGAAAAGAGAAAAAAAGAGAGAGGAGAGAGAAAAGAGACAAAAAAGCGAGAAGCAGAGAGAAAAGAGAAAAAAGCGAGAAGCAGAGAGAAAAGAGAAAAAAGCGAGAAGCAGAGAGAAAAGAGACAAAAAAGCGAGAAGGAGAGAGAAAAGAGACAAAAAAGCGAGAAGGAGAGAGAAAAGAGACAAAAGCGAGAAGGAGAGAGAAAAGAGACAAAAGCGAGAAGGAGAGAGAAAAGAGGCAAAAAAGCGAGAAGGAGAGAGAAAAGAGGCAAAAAAGCGAGAAGGAGAGAGAAAAGAGGCAAAAAAGCGAGAAGGAGAGAGAAAAGAGGCAAAAAAGCGAGAAGGAGAGAGAAAAGAGGCAAAAAAGCGAGAAGGAGAGAGAAAAGAGGCAAAAAAGCGAGAAGGAGAGAGAAAAGAGGCAAAAAAGCGAGAAGGAGAGAGAAAAGAGACAAAAAAGCGAGAAGGAGAGAGAAAAGAGGCAAAAAAACGAGAAGGAGAGAGAAAAGAGGCAAAAAAGCGAGAAGGAGAGAGAAAAGAGACAAAAAAGAGACAAGGAGAGAGAGAAGAGAAAAAAGAGACAAGGAGAGAGAAAAGAGAAAAAAGAGACAAGGAGAGAGAAAAGAGAAAAAAGAGAAGGAGAGAGAAGAGAAAAAAGAGAAGGAGAAAGAAAAGAAAAAAAAAGAGACAAGGAGAGAGAAAAGAGACAAAAAAGAGACAAGGAGAGAGAAAAGAGACAAAAAAGAGAAGGAGAGAGAAAAGAGACAAAAAAGAGAAAAGAGAAGAGACAAAAAAGAGAAAAGAGAAGAGACAAAAAAGAGAAAAGAGAAGAGACAAAAAGAGAAAAGAGAAGAGACAAAAAGAGAAAAGAGAAGAGACAAAAAGAGAAAAGAGAAGAGACAAAAAGAGAGACAAGGAAACCCACCTTGACGCTGTAGATGATGACCGAAGTGCACAAGATGTAGCCGAGGTTGAGCAGCAGCTGCGGGACGGACACGTAGCCCCAAGACCGGTCGTCGGACGCTTCCAGATTGGGCCGCAGGAGCAGACCCATCACCAGAGCCCATATCACCTGTAAAGAGAGTCAAAGTACTGATCCTTACTATATAAAGTATATGACGAATATTGTGTACATACAAGTATGCATACACATGCGCGCGCACACATTCGCACTCGCGCGCGCGCGCACACACATTCGCACTCGCGCGCGCGCGCACACACATTCGCACTCGCGCGCGCGCGCACACACATTCGCACTCGCGCGCGCGCGCACACACATTCGCACTCGCGCGCGCGCGCACACACATTTGTACATGCACACACACACACATTTGTACATGCACACACACACACATTTGTACATGCACACACACACACACACACATTTGTACATGCACACACACACACACACATTTGTACATGCACACACACACACACACACATTTGTACATGCACACACACACACACACACATTTGTACATGCACACACACACACACACACATTTGTA
>NC_091555.1:15912297-15917297 GCF_042767895.1 Penaeus vannamei
ACAGACAGAGATAGAGAGACAGACAGACAGAGATAGAGAGACAGACAGACAGAGATAGAGAGACAGACAGACAGAGATAGAGAGACAGACAGACAGAGATAGAGAGACAGACAGACAGAGATAGAGAGACAGACAGAGATAGAGAGACAGACAGAGATAGAGAGACAGACAGAGATAGAGAGACAGACAGAGACAGACAGAGATAGAGAGACAGACAGATAGAGAGACAGACAGAGATAGAGAGACAGACAGATAGAGAGACAGACAGAGACAGACAGAGATAGAGAGACAGACAGAGACAGGGAGACAGACAGAGACAGAGAGACAGACAGAGATAGAGAGACAGACAGAGACAGACAGAGATAGAGAGACAGACAGAGACAGACAGAGATAGAGAGACAGACAGAGACAGACAGAGATAGAGAGACAGACAGAGACAGACAGAGATAGAGAGACAGAGACAGACAGAGATAGAGAGACAGACAGAGATAGAGAGACAGACAGAGATAGAGAGACAGACAGAGATAGAGAGACAGACAGAGATAGAGAGACAGACAGAGATAGAGAGACAGACAGAGATAGAGAGACAGACAGAGATAGAGAGACAGACAGAGATAGAGAGACAGACAGATAGAGAGACAGAGAGACAGACAGAGATAGAGAGAAAGAGACAGACAGAGATAGAGAGACAGACAGACAGAGCCACAGAGACAAAGAGACAGAGACAAAGAGACAGAGACAAAGAGAGAGCCACAGAGACAAAGAGACAGAGAGCCACAGAGACAAAGAGAGAGCCACAGAGACAAAGAGAGAGCCACAGAGACAAAGAGACAGAGCCACAGAGACAAAGAGAGAGCCACAGAGACAAAGAGACAGAGCCACAGAGACAAAGAGACAGAGAGCCACAGAGACAAAGAGAGAGCCACAGAGACAAAGAGACAGCCACAGAGACAAAGTGAGAGCCACAGAGACAAAGAGAGGGACAGACACAAAGAGAGGGACAGACACAAAGAGAGGGACAGACAAAGAGACAGAAAAAGAAATAAAGACAAAGACAAAGAGAAAGAGAAAGAGACAAAGAGAAAGAGAAAAGAAAAGAGAGAAAATGAGAAAAAGTGAGAGAATGAGAAGGAGAAAGAAAGCGAGAGAGGGAAGCACGAGTAAGTCAATACCCTCAGATGTAAACATATGGAAGGGTATGTAAAAAAAAAAGAAAAAAAATCCATAAAATTGCAAGCCAAGTATAATTAAACGAGCAATATAATTACGAGAAAAGCGTCCCATCTTGACCGTGTGAGGAACATTTAGCATTTACGAAGAGCCCGAATTTTCCCCACATGGATAGACCCCAAACCTTCCATGAGGACGGCTAATTACGCGTGTGTTTTGCAAAAAATATTTTCCGAATCTTTAACGAAAATATAGTAAGTACTAACCCGAACCATGGTGCCTTCTTAAGAGATATACGCTTGGAGAATATGCCGCGATTTCAGGAGTTAAAATGGAGTATTTACAGTTACCTTCCACTCTGTCGGAGTCCACCGCCTTTCTGAGTAAAATAATACACCGGTTAGTCTTCTAGTGATGAAAAAAAGTTCATAAAACATATTCTCAACAGATGGCGCAGGGGAGCGTACGTTTTCGTTGATTTTTTTCTTGTCGGTTAATTGATCTGCGTCCACCGATATTTGCAATCAGCACTAGTTACTGGAAATATTGTGAAATAGTCAGCATTATAATCAAAAGAAATATGATTAATATAAAAGCACGAAATAGATCGAAATAGGTGTTCCTCTAGTTTGCCGCATTATCAAAAGATGGCGTGGACTGCCGCGCGAATGTTCAGACTTTTGCCTGTGATGAAAAGGGTGATTGGCAGCTAATTAATTTTCATTCTCTTTTCTCCTCTATCACATCGTAGTATATCATTATTCCACACCGCCACGGATTTAAGGATATTTTTGATATCTCGATTTTTTTCTCTCTACAGCGGACGTAAACGGTAAAAGTGTTCTTGAGTTTACGACTAGGGAAATATAATTCTGTATTTATGTAACATACATATATTTGTTCGACTTCCTCCTCTTTGGCGGGATGATTATTGTTGCATTATTCTTATTCATTTATTTATCTACTATACGTCACTTACCTGATTACGTCTGTAGAAACAAAACTATGCAGAAATGCACGCACACATTCCTAACTACTGCATATATGCAACAGATGAAACCAAAACATGTATACATAGTTATTAAACTTGTTATAACGTTATACTTCATCAGAAGCAAACCAGTTTAAATAACATATTAACTAAACCCATTGTAGATTAAGAATAATTGGGTAAATTCAGTTCATAATACATTAGTAACAATCCTATATTTGACACTTCGACTAGTCCCATAACGAACTTTAATGAAAAAAAGAAAAATTATTAAAACACGTTAGGAGAAACATACAGCATATAACATTACAGAATATAATGTAAACTACATTCTACATCTGAATGCCACTTATATACGCTCGTTCACCATTACAAATTATTAGGTCATTCTAATGTACCATTTATCATTATAAAAAAAGAAAAGAAAAGAAAAAATGAGAGATGAGGGTGAGGGTAAAGGCGTGCTCTTGTAATGCAGTTAAAGGGTGAGGAACTCCAAGATATTTTCCCGTAAACAATCGACTACTTTTTTCTTCTTCTTTTTTCACATTGAACGTACCATTTACGTTTTTTTTTTTTTTACACATTAATCGTATCATGTACTACCTTATTTATCTATCTATACAAAAAAAAAAAAAAAAAAAAAAAAAAAATCGATGTATCTCACCCCCATCGCTCCCTCAGCCTATCCATCCCCAACTACATTTATCCATACACGGCTAACACACAGACGACCCACACTCCTTCACCAGCCAAAGAAACCTTGAGGGCCTGTGAGTCAGCGCCATCTAGCGTCCGAGCTCTCGACGAAACCGTAAACATCTTCATCCAGGGAGATTTGTCGTAAACTTTCACGTACGAAATGTAGATGTGAACGAAATACGGTCGCCAAGTATGTATTCCATATCAAGATCTTCTTCTAAAAGATAATGAGAGTGAGAGAGTGCGAGAGAGAGAGAGAGAGAGTGAGGGAGAGATAGATATATAGATAGATGGATATATAGATAGATAGATAGATAGATAGAGAGAGGGAGAGAGGGAGAGAGGGAGAGAGGGAGAGAGGGAGAGAGAGAGAGAGAGAGAGAGAGAGAGAGAGAGAGAGAGAGAGAGAGAGAGAGAGAGAGAGAGAGAGAGAGAGAGAGAGAGAGAGAGAGAGAGAGAGAGAAAGTGAGAGTGAGGGAGAGATAGAT
The DNA here is from genome assembly GCF_042767895.1 of Penaeus vannamei. Classification (NCBI taxonomy): domain Eukaryota; kingdom Metazoa; phylum Arthropoda; class Malacostraca; order Decapoda; family Penaeidae; genus Penaeus; species Penaeus vannamei. The sequence goes on from NC_091555.1 coordinate 15,915,649, forward strand.
ATATAGATAGATGGATATATAGATAGATAGATAGATAGATAGAAAGAGAGAGAGAGAAAGTGAGAGAGAGAGAGAGAGAGAGAGAGAGAGAGAGAGAGAGAGAGAGAGAGAGAGAGAGAGAGAGAGAGAGAGAGAGAGAGAGAGAGAGAGAGAGAGAGAGAGAGAGAGAGAGAGAGAGAGAGAGAGAGAGAGAGAGAGAGAGAGAGAGAGAGAGAGAGAGAGAGAGAGAGAGAGAGAGAGAGAGAGAGAGAGAGAGAGAGAGAGAGAGAGAGAGAGAGAGAGACAGACAGAGAGAGACAGAGAGAGACAGACAAAAAGAGAATGAGAGGGAAAGAAGAGATACCGCGAGAGAAAAAAAAAGAAAGTGAGAAAGAGAATGAGAGAGACACAGAGAGAAAGAACAGAGAGAGAAAGAGAATGAGAGAGAGACAGTGATAGGAAAGAGAGAGAGAGAGAAAGAGACTGGGAGGGACACAGAGAGAAAGAAGAGAGAGAGAGAGAGAGAGAGTATGCGAGAGACACAGAGAGAAAGAAAAGAGAAAGAGAGAGAGAGAGTATGCGAGAGACAGAGAGAAAGAAAGAGAATGAGAGAGACGCAGAGAGAAAAAAAAGAGAATGAGAGAGACGAAGAGAGAGAAAAAAGAGAAAGAGAGAGAGAGTATGCGAGAGACACAGAGAGAAAGAAAAGAGAAAGAGAGAGAGAGTATGCGAGAGACAGAGAGAAAGAAAAAAGAGAGAGAGAGAGAGAATGCGAGAGACACAGAGAAAGAAAAGATAAAGAGAGAGAGAGAGCATGCGAGAGACAGACAGAAAGAAAAGAAAAGAGAGAGAGAAAGAGAAAGACAGAGACAAAGAAAGCGACAGCAAGAGACGCACTACCCTCCCACACAGACACAAAACAGCAAGCAACAGAAACCGCGTTGGCAACAGCAACGGGCCGGGCGCTGCTGATGCAAAACAGAAGAGAAAGAAGAAGAAAAAAGAAAAGAAAACCTTCCGAGGACGCATTCCCCTCTCACGATTGTTTTTGCAACAGCACACTTGAGAGTCGTTCGCACATTTCACAGCACTGAACGACTCCCGTGCACTCGTCTCGCCTTTAATTATTTTCTTGAATGTAAAATGTTGTCGAATACGAAGTGGAAGGAGGAGGAGTTGGGATGATGGGAAGTGGGAAGAGGTGGAGAGGAATTTGATAACGAGTAAGGGGTGAATGAGGAAAGAAAGGGAAATGGGGAATACAAGAAGGGATAAAAATGGTAATAGCTGCGGCGAAGTCGTGAGAGAAAAGAAATGTAAAACGTGTGAAGAAAGTGAAGATAGAGCAGATGACAAAAATAGGGAAAAGAAAAATAGAAACAGAGGTTAAGAAGGTAGAAGAAGAAAGCCGACAAAGAGAGAGTCGAGGAACAGGACGAGAAAAAGAAAGGTCAACAAACAAATGAAAAACGGTTCGTAGAGATTGCAGTTCGTAAATTGTTCTCGAATCGTAATTGAATAGATTTAAACGAAATCTGAATGCAAAACCCACGAAGGCATAACATAGTACTGTGCCGATCCACACTCTCAACAACCATCACACAATCACTAATCATAAAATCACGAAATAAATAAATAAATCACGAAATCACGAAATGAATTATAATTCT
>NC_091555.1:15969797-15972297 GCF_042767895.1 Penaeus vannamei
GCTAATGTTCAGACAGAAACAACAGGGAATTTGCTACGTCCGACAAACCTGCAGAAATGGCCTCGATGTTCGCATGCATTTCCTTTGTCGGGATTTGGTCCTTTGTGCGCGAGTCATGCAGAAATGCGATCATCACATAGTTTGAAGAGGGCGATCGTCATGCATCAACCTGGAGCAGAAATAGAGTTTAACAAAATTAACGGTATGAAAGCGTTTTTTGGTCTTTTTTTAGATTATGTTTGTTCTTCCTTTCGTTCTCGTGTTGGCGAAGACGGTTTCATATCGCGTTTTTTTTTTTTTTTTTGATGTAATAAAGATAATGGAGAATGAAAGAATGGCCTCTCAGACACACCAGAAAGCATTACGAAAATAACTATAAACAAGAAATGTGATATTAGAAGAGTTTCTTATCATCTAATCCTAGTTAATGATAAGTCGGAAAAAAACAAAGAAAATAAAAACAACGCATATTTTTTCTCGACTCCCACAGAGCCAGCGCTACGTGTTATCACCTTTAAAGAAATAGCTGTTAATCCCCAAATCCATCAGAACTCACGAACTCCTTCCATTATTCTTTATCCCGGGTACGAACGCCTTACACACCCAAAAAGAAAAAGAAAAAAAAAATAGAAAAAAAAGATAAGGGGAAAATAACGAGAGCGTGGATAATGATTTCCTTCCTTAATAGAATCCGATATCTTGTCTTGTCTCTCTGTCTCTCGATATCGATTTGTCTACTCGTCTACGCCCTCATCTATTAACGTATCTCAATACTTGGGTTAACATTTTTATAAAAAATATCTCTTTATTTTTACAACGTTACCATTCTCATTTTTTTTCTTCTTTTTCAGTTCCATCGATTTCTAAAAATGGGTTTATTTTTTCGTTCGACTTTTTTTTCCCAGATAGAATCTATCTTCGTTTTATATAAGAGCATCGATATACCCGATGATTTATCTATCACATCTTTTATCCGATTCAATCCATCATCATAGGTAACCATGTCTCCCTCTCCTCCTCCTTTTCTAGGTCTGTTTCACATGTATTCCCCGACGCCCTCTTTCCGTTTCTCTTCCTTACATACAGACTTTCATATATGTGTGTGTTCGTTTATGTGTGTGTGTACAAATTATATATATATATATATATATATATATATATATATATATATATATATATATATATATTTACTTATATATACAAACACATATATAAAATATCTATCATCTATCTGTATCAATAGATCTATGTATGTACAGTATATACATATATATACATATGTATATACATATGTATGTATATATATATATATATATATATATATATATATATATATATATATATATATATATATATATATATATATACATTTATGTGTATATATATTTTATATATGTATATGTATGAATATGTACATATATATATATGTATGTAAATATATGTATATATTTACATATATATACATATGTATATATTTATGCATATATGTGTGCGTGTCCGTCCGTGCGCACATACATTCGAGTCGCCCCCCCCCACCCCCGCGCCCGCAGCCAGAGCAGCGGCGCGGCGGCCGGCTGCCGGCTGCGTGCGGGCGACCAACGATTCCCGGTCTTCGAGGATGTCGCGTGACTTCGAGTCCGCTCTGGCGACAACACCAGCGTATATTTTTATTCTTTCGTTTTTTTCGTTTTTTGATCTGTAATTTGTGACACGCGATGTCATTCTGTATTCACGGCTGGCTTCATCCTCCGCTATTGCTATATTCATGCAGAGAGATTATACACAGGGCGCAAATGTTCCTTTAGCGGAGCATAAACAGTTCAACGATAACAACAGTCCTCTGCCCTTCTTATCTCACTGTCCCCTTGCCTCGTTTCTCTGCAAATATCTCCCTTTCCACTTCTGGCTCTAATTGACCATTAACTATTCTCACAAATTATTTCCACGAATACATTTCCTCTTATCATAGATCAAATACGTCAATCAACATTTTTACCTCTCGCTCGGACATGCACCGAACGCATACCCGCGTGGATGTGGGTCATTCATGCGTAATGGACGCTGACTCTACTAATCAACGCTGGACTTCCTGTTACATTTCTTATAGGCCTACCAAGGAGGGAAACCGTATGAGGATGACATGACACTTTCTTGCGTGCGGTACATTCTATGTGCTTTTGTCTTTTATATTATGTTCGGATAGAACTAATTTTTCTCGTCTGCTTTATCAATATATATATATATATATATATATATATATATATATATATATATATATATATATATATTCATCTGCTTTATCAATTTTTTTTGTCTGCTTTATCAATAATATTTCTTTCTCGTCTGTTTTATCAATATTTTTTTCGTCTGCTTCGTCAACATTTTTTTTCGCCTGCATTATCAATATTTTTTTCTCGTCTGCTTTGTCAATATATATAGATAAATAAATAAATAAATAAATATATATATATATATATATATATATATATATATATATATA
>NC_091555.1:15979797-15987309 GCF_042767895.1 Penaeus vannamei
CTCTCTCTCTCTCTCTCTCTCTCTCTCTCTCTCTCTCTCTCTATATATATATATATATATATATATATATATATATATGTGTGTGTGTGTGTGTGTGTGTGTGTGTGTGTGTGTGTGTGTGTGTGTGTGTGTGTGTGTGTGTGTGTGTGTGTGTGTGTGTGTGTGTGTGTGTGTGTGTGTGTGTGTGTGTGTGTGTGTGTGTGTGCTTATAATTCACATAAGGAATCGAGTAACCACATACCCACTCCTAATATTCTAATCAATTTTCTAAATCTATTTCCTTCGCCATTCAGTAATCCGAATCGATTACACTTGGCCTTTCCCCAATCCATCATTCACGCGCGTGCCTGACTCGCCTACTTCTGACTCGCTGACCTTTTCGCAAATGACCTCACGTTGCACACCTTTTCACTCGGGCGGGCAGAGCGTAGCTACAATTACGCGTGGTAAACCCGATTCATATAAGGATTGATAGTCTAACATCGAGTTTATGTTTGAGGTTTGATTAATTTCAACTTCATGTCGAGTCTGAATTTATCATGAATGTCATTTTCTGGTTTAATCACAGAAGGCAGTTTTTAACGACTGTTTCAATCTGTTTGCTGGTTAATCTTATGGAGACATGAATTAATGAACTTGAATTGGTTAAAGTAAGGTATTTATCGGAATTCAATAGGGGAAAGGGCTGTGGATAATAAACTTGTCAAGAACAAGAAGCAGCTAATATACTACAAGGGTATATTGTGTATGAAAAACAATTACTTCTGTATACGCTTTGATATGCAGCATAACATTATAACTGGTATAGTCTGTCAGACAGAGTACTCGTGTCTCTAATCGAAGTAACAGAAATGCACATTACTATCTACATTTTTTTTACTTCTCTGTAATGTGAACTCACATGTAAGTTTAGTGTAAATAAAGTGGTCAAGTAGAATCACTTTCTCATCCACCTTCACTACATAGCATTAGCAGTGTGTGAATCGCTGTGGTTATAAAAATTGTAAAAGTCTTAAAAAAGGTCGTTTACTAAAGGCCATTCGCTGACATGTAAATGGAAGGCAGCAGAATTGTGAGGAACAACAACAACAACAAGAATAAGATAAAATTACACCAACATATTTTGTCTTTAAAATTGTACCCCTGGAGATTAGTTATAAGAAATTCAGGACTACAAAAAGGTCATGGTTACTAAAGTATTTATATCGAAACACGTGTCACTGTTGCAAAAAGCTAAACATTTAGAAAGGGAGCAACTTATATATTTATATGTATATATATATATATATATATATATATATATATATATATATATATATATATATATATATATATATATTCATATAATGTATGTATGTGTGTATGTGTGTGTGTGTGTGTGTTTGTTTATATATATATATATATATATATATATATATATATATATATATATATATATATATATATATATATATATATATATATATATATATATATATATCAATGGCAACGCACTCATCCATGTCGATTCCACCTTGAAACGGATAGGAGAGAGTTCAGATGCGTCAGGAGATCCGAAAACAGTACAGGGTCATGAGGTCAACGAGCAAAGGTGTCATCGTCATCAGGGACGAGACATTAAAAAATATATATTGTTATTATTATTATTTTGCTCTTGCAGGTTCTCTTTCTCTTTCTGTCCATCTTTCTGATTACTTTTTTTTCATCTAGTTCTCTCTCTTCACCTCTCTCTCTTTCTTTCAAAATGTTTTTCTTTAGTTTGCTTTTGTCATTTATGTTCATGAGAAGATAGTTCAGTGAAACATCATCAGATCAGTGATAATGTCTCGCACGCTCACGCCAAAAAAAAAAAGAAAGAAAGAAAAGAAAAGAAAAGAAAAAAAAAAAAAAAATCAGATAAATAAATCTTTAAAAAATACCATTACTGAAAAAGGATGATATTTAATGCAGACAAGAGATCCTGGCAAAAATACATGGACCCATGCTATGCAGAATTGACATTAGTTGTGTGACATTACTTTTGCTTTGAAATGTCGAGAACAAACTGGTTGAACTTATCTTACCGACAGCATGCATAGATTCACTACTTAAGAACTGGCTTTGTCCTTAGAAATCTATATAAATGAAGCTTTCCTGTTTTTTACAGTTATCATCACAACTGCACCCGTATACAGCACACCTTTTTATTGTTCAGAACAAGAAAAATATGAAAAGAATAGCACTTATTTGTAGCTGAGCTTATGGGCCTCCAGGTCTCCAGTGACGTTTCTATATCCAGGCGTGATGTCATAGATACATGGAGCAATGCATTGTGGGGTAAAACAAGTACTTAGTAAACTATCCTTATAGTCTACTCTCTCTGCCGCCCTCGCCACCCTCTCAACTGCAGCCTTATCTTTCGTCAGATGAACACTCTGATCCTTGCGGTTCCTGTGATAAGCAGTACTTTGGCGAGACAGGCGCCAGTCCCACTAAGTGTCTGTCTCAAAATGAATACGCTGTATCCAGGGGACACAACCACAGCGCCCTCTTCCGCCATCAGTGGGAAACAGGCCTTCAATTGGAATGATCTCTCTCTCTCTCTCTCTCTCTCTCTCTCTCTCTCTCTCTCTCTCTCTCTCTCTCTCTCTCTCTCTCTCTCTCTCTCTCTCTCTCTCTCTCTCATACTCCCTCCTCTCCCTCCCCCTTCAGACCTGAAGATGAAATCCAAGAGGACCTTGAAACTTTTGTCTCACTTTCAATAAATATAGTCTGTGGATTGTTTTTCTATAATGAATATATATATATATATATATATATATATATATATATATATATATATATATATATATATATGTGTGTGTGTGTGTGTGTGTGTGTGTGTGTGTGTGTGTGTGTGTGTGTGTGTGTGTGTGTGTGTATGTATGTATGTAAATAGAGAGAGAGAGAGAGTTACATGAATTATGTTGTAGGAGAAATCTTTCAACTTACATGCCTCATCCCTTGCAGATAGTATTTTAGCGTTATCAAAAGTTATCCGTATTTTTGCATCAGGTAGCTACTACTTTTTTATAATGATACACAGCTACAAATAGGTATTACATCTCCGAAATTACTAATAGTGTTATAAGGAAAAAGAAAAGAGAAGAAAAAAGAAAAGAAAAACAGTCTGCAGTACCATGACTCACATTTGAACTAGCCATTGACTATCGAAATTATCCGGGAAAAGAAATAGAATGTGTTGCGTCATTGATTGAAAGGGCCAGTCAGCTGATTATTGGTCCTCAGGCTTTTTCTTAAAACTTCCAGGAATAATTTAGTTCAAATACACTAGAGTTTAAATAATATTGTCTCCTGAAAAGTTAAGAAGATAGTAATGTCCCTTTCCAAACTCGCTATTATATCAAAGATTATATCAGTATTGATAATAGTTGTAATAATACTGATAATAATAACGAAGACCAATAATGTCCATAATAATGATGATGATTATGATAAGGATAATTGTGATAAAGATATTGTGTAAAGATATTGATGATCATGGTGATAGCAATAATGATGTTAACATTGATGATCATGGTGATAGCAATAATGATATTAACATTATTGATAATAATAATCATAATATAAATGGTAATAATAATGATAATAATAATAATAATGATAATAATGGTAATGATAGTAATGATACTAACAATAATGATAATACTAATAGAAAAGAGATAATGATAATGATAATAATAATGATATTGATGATAATAATTATAATAATAACAATGATAACGATAACAATAACAACAGCAGCAACAACAACAATAATAATAGTAATAAGAATAAGAATAAAAATGATAACAAAATGGTAACAACAACAACAACAACAACAACAACAACAACAACAACAACAACAACAACAACAACAATAATGATGATGATACTGACAACGTAACGATAATTATGAGAAAAGTATTGGTAATGATATTAAAAATGATAATATCAGTAATGATAATACTACTAACAACAACAACACCAATAATAACTATATTGACGATAATAATAGTGATAAAAATAATGACAATAATGATGATGATGATACTCATGACAATAATGATGATAATAATGATGTTGATAATAATGATAATAAAAGTGATAACAATGATAGTAATAGTGATAATGATAGTAGTAATAATAATGATAATGGTGATAATAATAATGATAATATTAATAGTAACAATGATAATGAAAATGATACTAAAATAATAATAATAATAATAATAATGATAATGATAATAATAATAATAATAATAGTAATAATGATAGTAATAATAATGATAATAACAGTGACTATGATGACAATGAAACTAATAATAATGATACTAATAATGATAATGATGATAATGGTAAAAGAAAGATGATAATGATGATAACAATAATAACAATAATAATAAGGATCATCATAATGATCATAACTATGAGATTAACAATACATTCCTCCCACTAATGCTAATAATAATAACGATAATAATGATAACAACAACAACAATAGCAGTAACAATGATAATAGTAATGAAAATAATAATCATGTTTTTGATGATATTAATGATGAAAACAGTAGCGATGATAGAAGCAACAATAGTAATTATAGCAATGTTGCTAATGAAGACGAAAATATTGCCAACAATGATAATAATATTTGTTATAGTAATAATAGTAATCATAATGATTATGACACTCAAAGTAATATTTATAATTATGATCATGATGATATTTATAGAAATGATAATAACAAGGGCATGTAGCGCAAACAGGAGAGTATCATTATGATAATATTAATATTAATCATATTAACAGTTGCAGTGATCGTAATGATAACGATAATAAAAAATAATGATGATGGTACTGATACTGATTATGATGATAATGCTAAAAAATGATAATTATAATGAAAATAATGCTAATTATAATAAAAAAGATAATGATGATAATAGTAGTAATTATAATGATAATGATAATGATGATTATGATGATAACGATTATGAGGATAATGATAATAATGATAATAGTAATTATAATAATAATAACAACGATACTGATATAAGTAATAACGATAATAATGATACCAGCAAAAAGATACAGTAATAATCGAGAAAGCATACCTCGAAATGAGCAGAAATAAATCCAGGCAAATTCCGCCAGCTCATTATACAAAAGCACGAGAAGTTCCAATCTTGTTAACGTCGGAAACATATATCTTGATGAGAAAATTGATGACAAGGATGATTTCACTATCCTTCATCATCATCACCATCATCCTAATTACATTCATCACTATCATCATCGTCGTTAAATGCAGCACACGCAGCAACAGCATTTCCTTAATCATTATTGTCATTATGATAATGCTAATGATAAAATAATGATAGTCATGGAGAGGGAGGGATATATATATATATATATATATATATATATATATATATATATATATATATATATATATATATATATATATATATTCATATAATGTGTGTGTGTGTGTTTGTTTATATATATATATATATATATATATATATATATATATATATATATATATATATATATATATATATATATATCAATGGCAACGCACTCTTCCATGTCGATTCCACCTTCAAACGAATAGGAGAGAGTTCAGATGAGTCAGGAGATCCGAAAACAGGTCAGGGTCATGAGGACAATGAGCAAAGGTGTCTTCGTCATCAGGGACGAGATATTGAAAAAAATATATTATTATTATTATTTTGTTCTTGCAGGTTCTCTTTCTCTTTCTGTCCATCTTTCTGATTACTCTTTTTTTTTTTATCTAGTTCTCTCTCTTCACCTCTCTCTCTCTTTCTTTCAAAATGTTTTTCGTTAGTTTGCTTTTGTCATTTATGTTCATGAGAAGATAGTTCAGTGAAACATCATCAAATCAGTGATAATGTCTCGCACGCTCACGTCAAAAAATAAAAAAAAGAAAGAAAATAAAAAAATCAGATAAATAAATCTTTAAAAAATACCATTACTGAAAAAGGATGATATTTAATGCAGACAAGAGATCCTGGCAAAAATACATGGACCCCATTCTATACAGAATCGACTTTAGTTGTGTGACATTACTTTCGCTTTGAAATGTCGGGAACAAACTGGTTGAACTTATCGTACCGACAGCATGCATAGATTCACTACTTAAGAACTGGCTTTGTCCTTGGAATCTATAGAAATGAAGCTTTCTTGTTTCTTACATTTATCATCACAACTGCACCCGTATACAGCACACCGTTTTATCATCAGAACAAGAAAAATATGAAAAAAATACCTATGTAGCTGAGCTTATGGGCCTCCAGGTCTCCAGTGACGTTTCTGTATCCAGGCGTGACGTCATAGATACATGGAGCAATGCATTGTGGGGTAAAACAAGTACTTAGTAAACTATCCTTATAGTCTACTTTCTCCCTCGCCCTCGTCACCCTCTCAACTGCAGCCTTATCTTTCGTCAGATGAACACTCTGTTCCTTGCGGCTCCTGTGATAAGCAGTACTTTGGCGAGACAGGCGCCAGTCCCACTAAGTGTCAGTCTCAAAATGAATACGCTGTATCCAGGGGACACAACCACAACGCCCTCTTCCGCCATCAGTGGGAAACAGGCCTTCAATTGGAATGGTCGGCTGCGCGAATTGTCTTCCATTCCGCTGATGTCCGCGCCCGCAGACTGGTGGGATTCTCCTTAATTAAGCTGCCGCCTCATTTCGACTTGAACAGCGGCTTTTCTCCCGATGACAGTCTCCTCGCTTCCCATATCCTCCGGCTTCTCTCCCTTATACCGGCCACCGTTTGCGGAGACCGTGCGATCCTTCGACCTGAACTTCCTTCGCCTCCGTTCACCGCTTTGCCTCTCCTCTCTCTTTCTCTCTCATACTCCCTCCTCTCCCTCCCCCTTCAGACCTGAAGGTGAAATCTCAGAGGACCTTGAAACTTTTGTCTCACTTTCAATAAATATAGTCTGTGGATTGTTTTTCTATCATGAATCTATCTATCTATCTATCTATCTCTCTCTGTCTCTCTCTCTCTCTCTCTCTCTCTCTATATATATATATATATATACATACATATATATATATATATATATATATATATATATATATATATATATATATATATATGTGTGTGTGTGTGTGTGTGTGTGTGTGTGTGTGTGTGTGTGTGTGTGTGTGTGTAAATAGAGAGAGAGAGAGAGTTACATGAATTATGTTGTAAGAGAAATCTTTCAACTTACATGCCTCATCCCTTGCAGATATTATTTTGGCGTTATCAAAAGTTATCCGTATTTTTGCATCAGGTAGCTACTACTTTTTATAATGACACACAGCTACAAATAGGTATTACATCTCCGAAATTACCAATAGAAGAAAAAGAAAAGAGAAGAAAAAAGAAAAGAAAAACAGTCTGCAGTACCATGACTCACATTTGAACTAGCCATTGACTATCGAAATTATCCGGGAAAAGAAATAGAATGTGTTG
>NC_091555.1:15990309-15992809 GCF_042767895.1 Penaeus vannamei
AATAATAATAATAGTAATTATACCAAATTATTTATTTATCGTCATTACCTAGTGGTTCGATCATCGGTCACACACGTACACAAATCTACATATGCATACTCAGACGCACGCACACACAAACACACACACACACACACACACACACACACACACACACACACACACACACACACACACACACACACACACACACACACACACACACACACACACACACACACACACACACACACACACACACACACACACACACACACACTCACGCACGCACGCACACACACACAATGATGGATATACACAAGGAAATTCCCTGCCTACATGCTACAGTCACTTCATACACCAAATTCCACGAAGAATTTTCTTACTGTCATTATCATTACCATTATTATTATTGTTTCGTTGTTGTTGTTATTACTAGTTCTTATAGTTATTATTGTTATTATCACTTTATCAATGTTATTATCATATTATCAATATTATCATAATAATGATGATCAATATTATTATCATTATTATTACCATTATTATTATTATTATTATTATTATTATTATTATTATTATTATTATTATTATTATTATTATTATTATTATTATTATTATTATCAAGGATTTTGAGAATGTAATCATTATTATTGCTCTCATTATTACTATCATTATTCTTACTATTATTCTTACTATCTTAATAAGGTTATTATTTATGTTATTATGTATATTATTATGGTAATTGTCATTATTATAATTGTTATCATTATTATTATTATTATTATTATTATTATTATTATTATTATCATTATTATAATTTTATAATTTTATCATCATCGAGATTTTCATTATCATTATCATCACTGTTATTACTGCTATTAATATTGTTATTTTCATTATCATTATAATAATAATAATAATAATAATGACAATGATACTGAAAATAACAGCAATAATATTGTTGACAATAATGACAATAATATTAGTAATAATAATAATGACATTAATAGGAATGACGATAATAATAATGATGATGACAGTAATGATGATACTGATTGTAATGATAATAACAATAATATTAATGATGATAATAGTAACACTAATAATGGTAATGATGGTAGTATTAATCATAATAATAACAATAATGATAATAATATTAATGATAATAGAAATGATAACAATCATGATAATAATTATAATGATAATACTAAGGATAATAATAATGAGAATGAGAATGAGAATAATAATAATCATCATAATGAAAATAATTAAAAAAGAAATGATGCTAATTATAATAATAACAACGATGATAATGGTGATGATAATAATAATGATAATGATAATAACAAAGATAATAATAATAGTGATAATAATAATGATAACAATAATATAATAATAATAATAATAATAATAATAATAATAATAATAATAATAATAATAATAATAATAATAATAATAATAATTATGATAGTGGCAATAGTAATGATGATGCAGATTATAATGATAATGATAGTGATAATGATTATGATAGTAACAATGATAATAATAACAATAATGATAATAATAATGAATAATAATAATAATAATATTAATAATAATGATAATAATAATAATAAGGCATGATGATAATAGTTTAATATGAGAATGATAATGATAATAATAATAATAATAATAATAATAACAATATTATTATTATTATTATTATTATTGACAATAACAATAACAACGATGATGATGAGGACAATGATGATAATGATGATGATGATAATGATGATGATGATAATTATAAAGATAATGATAATAATAAAGATAATATCAATAATAGCAATAATCAAGATAATAATAATAGTGATACAAGTAATAACAACAAAAATAATGATAATAGTGATAAAAGTAATAACAACAACAATAATGATAATAATGATAATAATAATAATAATGATAATAATAATAATAATAATAATAATAATAATAATAATAATGATAATGGCAATAGTAATGATGATACTGATTATAATAATAACAATAATAATAATGCTAAGAATAATAACAATAATAACAATAATGAAAATAATGATGATACTAATAATGATATTAATAACAATAATGATAATAATAATAATGAAAATAAAAACGATAATAAAAATGATAATTAGCACAATATTAATAATGATAGAATGAAAATAGCAATCATCATAATAAATAATTAATAAAGAAATGATAATAATAACAACAATAAAAACGATGATGATGATAATGACAGCAATAAAATGATAACAGTAATAGCAATTAAAAATAACAACAATAACGATAGTAATAATTACAGGCTCAGAGAGGGCCTCCGCAATAAGAATATTTACACTTGAAGAATGGCATTAAAATCACCTCTTTCTCAGGGACACTGGTGCCGTCCGTAAACATAGTTTTTTTAGGTGGTAATAAAGGTAATAATGGTAATAGCTACCCTTGATGCAATAAAAAAATATTCACACTTGAGGAATTACATTAAAATTCCCTG
>NC_091555.1:15997809-16000309 GCF_042767895.1 Penaeus vannamei
GATAATTATTATCATCATTATCATCTTTATTGTTATCATCATTATTATCATTGTTATTACTATAATCATTATTCTTATTATTTATCTCATTTGTATTATTGTCATTGGCATCTTATTATGATTATCAATATTATCTTTATCATTATCATTTCCATCATCATTATCATTATCATTATTAGTATGATTGTTGTTAATATTGTCGGTATTGTTGAATCATCATTATCATCATTATCATTTTCAAGATCCTCATTATCATTTATTCCTTTATTTGATGTCATGATCATCAAGTCTTATTCTCTAATCACAAGAACAATTTTGAAATCTAAATAGATCAGAATTAGGTTAAATTTGTGCTCAATGAATATTCTTTATAGATATCTTGAAACTTATTTCTTCATAATGAAAATTATAAAACAAAACGTAGACAGTCAATTAAACAAACAAATAACAACAACAACAACAACTGCAACTACAACAACAACAACTACAACAACCTACAACAACAGCAACAACAACAGCAACTACAACAACAACAACAACAACAACAACAACAACCTACAACAACAACAAAACAACCTACAACAACAACAACAACAAAACCACATGAGTATTATGGGAGCCGGAGGGCCAGCATTATCAAAGTATGCCCCAAAAGTCGGTAGAACCCCAATGAAAACGAGGGGAACTCTGGCACGTCGACCGCGCATGCAGAGACCACCATTTGCATCCAGTGGCAGTACCGGGAGTTTTTCTTGATAAAGTGTGTTGTTGCAAATGGCTCGTAACGGCCTACAGACTAAGCCTAGTTTATCCTAAGTTACGAGCAGATATCCGAACGCGGAGGATTTCTAAAGCATTATTATCCTGCATACGCTTGCATATTCATTTCCAAATGCATAATTGCATTCATGTGTTATGTACACACACACATATACAAACACACAAATAAATAAATAAATAAATATGTATACATATATACACACACTGTGTGTGTGTGTGTGTGTGTGTGTGTGTGTGTGTGTGTGTGTGTGTGTGTGTGTGTGTGTGTGTGTGTGTATGTGTGTGTGTGTGTGTGTGTGTGTGTCTATGTACACATATATATATATATATATGTATTTTTGTATGCATACATGTATGTGTATATACACAGTGTCATTTGGAGGAAAATAAAACATGTCTGTTTGTATGCTTTACTAATGATGATAATGAATATCATTTTTAATTTAGCACTTGGCCTCTCAGCTACAGTGTCAAAGAGCGTTATCACCCATGAATATTGTTATTCATGAATTCTACAAAGTACTGGAAATTGTTCCCACAATGCGATATGCGACATCCCTTTGAAGAAAGTATTGACCTCGCCTGCCCTGATTCACAATAAAAGAATCCCAAAAACATCATGTCCGCATGTTCAACTGTCTTGACATGTAATTCGGATCACAGCACCAACTTTCCAGCTCCCATCGCCAGTCTGAAAGTGCTTCCACCACCCAATATCAATTTCTTCCAATAGAATAGTATGTAGCGTCGATACTTCTTGCAAATTTGTTCTTCCTTTTCTTCTTAAGTGAGTAGAAGCTTCGCAGTTACGTTCCGAGCCGGTAAATTGAGGTCCTCCTGAAGACGATACTAGATGGTCCTTTTTGACACATTCTTGAGGTGTTCTGGATGCTTGTTCTTAAGTGCGGATGTATTTATAGTAGGTTCAGACATCATCCTAGGCTTGAGCACCGTGTCTGTCCTTGGCAAGGTCTTCCTTAGTGCTCGAGAACCCTATTTCCTCCTTTTTAATTCTCCGCCTGCTAGTGTGGCAGCAGCCTTTCCAGGTTATAACGCCTGTCTTGATACTTTTACCTTCATATTTGCAGATACGTGCATTAGAGGCAATTGTTGTTTTGAAACAAAGTGTTTTTCTTATCAATGCCAGATTGTTTTGATCCATTCTAGTAGGCTGAACTGGAATTTTAAGTTGTCAAACTTAACTGATCGAAGGAATTCTGATCAGAATAGCTATTAATGTTTACCTATTCATCTATAGTATACAAACGTTAATTTGCGTAAAACAAAACTTTTGGCGAGCAGACAGGATCACTGGTTGGCCAAACACGCAAGAAGTCGGACTTCTCTGTATGAATGTTCTTATATATATATATATATATATATATATATATATATATATATATATATATATATATATATATATATATATATGTATGTATATATATATATATATATATATATATATATATATATATATATATATATATATGAGTTGATATTCTTATATATATATATATATATATATATATATATATATATATATATATATATATATATATATATATATATATATATACATACACATAAATATATATGAATTAATATTCTTATATATATATGTATAAATATATATATATATATATATATATATATATATATATATATATATATATATATATATATATATATGTATATATATATATATATAACGCATACATAC
>NC_091555.1:16037809-16040309 GCF_042767895.1 Penaeus vannamei
TAAAATTTATGAAGATAGTAATGATAACAAATTAATGATAATAATAATGATGATGATGACAATAATAATAATCATAGCAACAATAATAGCAGTGATAGCAATAGTACTACCACTAATAATATTGATAATGATAAAATGATGATTATTTAGTTTACAACTACTATTGTTACCATCACTATTATCACAACTATTATCATCATTACCAGTATTACTAAAAATACTTGTATTGTTGTAATATTACCCCAAGCAGTAGTAGCATTAATGAATATATGAATGATAATGAAGCTAGCAAAAGTGATGATAATAATAAAAATAACAGTAATTAGATCACCACCAAACTTATTATTTATTCCAAGACTAATTATCAAAAAGAGCGTAAAACAACGAAGAATAAGATTATATTTTGCGTGAAATTGTCAAATGCATGATTTTCAAACCAGACATATTTTACAACAGGCCTGTTAGGCTTAGCAGTGTTTATTCTGAACCATTGAACAATTTTTCAGGGCATTTAGACATCGCTAACGCTTCGTTAGTCTTTGGAGTATTTGCCTAATAAAAAATAGGAAAATCGTCTTTATATTCATGTGGCTTTGGTGGTCGAATAATGCCTTGTTTCAGTGAGGCACAATATCCGTAAAAGAGTGAGGATGTTTGTTATAATGGAGAACATTGTCGAAATATCGAATAATCTTTTGAGCGACGTAAATCGGTTTAGATAACACACACACACACACACACACACACACACACACACACACACACACACACACACACACACACACACACAGAGGAAGGAAGGGAGGAAGGGAATAGGAGATGTACCACCGTTAAGATTTGTAAATTATTGACTTTCAGTACTGTTAAAGGGAACCGCTACCGATTTATCCGATTTCCAGTTATTTTCGAAAGTGAACCATTTACATTCTTGCATGTGGGAGATCCAGAATCTCGATTTTTCTTACGGTGATCCATTATCTTTATTTATTTATTTTTTTAATTTCTGTTAGAAAGGTAAAAAAAAAATCTTTGTGAAAACTGCTTTTCCTTTCTTTTAGCAATAATGCGATCAAATTTTTATCGACAGCATATCTGATTTCCTTTAAGAATAGAAAGGAAATGATAATTAGATTGATATTTTTTTTCGACAATTGCTCAAAATTCCTGTTTCTAGTTTCATATGACTAATTCGGCCGAAAAAAAACTAAAAACTGCAAGACGATCTCGATAATGATGCTGAAGATGACGTAATAAGGCGATTTTGTTCAAATACTGTCGCCGGAAAATGAGCGTCATGTAACAAAAGGCATCTTTTGAGAAGGTCTTACTAGGCAGAATAAGTAAAAAGGGCATTAAAGGCTTCCTTTTAAATCTCTGACTTCATATTACATGATACATATCACACACACACACACACACACACACACACACACACACACACACACACACACACACACACACACACACACACACACACACACACACACACACACACACACACACACGCATGTATATGCATACATACATACATGTGTGTATATATATATATATATATATATATATATACATATATATATGTATATATATATATATATATATATATATATATATATGAATATTTATGTATATATTTGAATATATATATATATATATATAAATATATATGTATATATATATATATATATATATATATATATATATATATATATATATGTATGTATGTATAAATATATGCATATATATATTCATTTATGTATTTATATATGTATATATATATTCATATGTATATATATATAAATATATATATACAATATATATATATATATGTATATATATATATATATATATATATATATATATATATATACATTTATATATATATATATATATATATATATATATATATATATGTATATATATATACAATTTATATATACAATATATATATATACAATATATATTTATATATATATACATACATATATTCATATATATATATATATATATATATATATATATATATATATATATATATATATATATATATATATATATATATTTATATATGTATATATTGACACACACGCACACACACACATTTTCATTGTTTTGCACTGCTTAATACACATCTCGCACTTTATAGTCGTCTTACAATTTGTTTCATTTTATGTCACTTCTTTTGTATAAATCTACAAGGGATATCAGCTGCATAACTTTTAATTTTTACAAAACTTATCGAATCTCTCTATTTTCGTGTTGTTTCAATTACCAGCAGCCAACACTTTTGTTTACATGTTTTGTTTTTGTTAAGCGTTCCCATAGGCTTTCGCTGCGGCCTCTTCTGTTTCGCGTTTTATTGATGCAGCTCGCCACCTCCCGTAGTGTTATGTTTGCCGTTTGACACTTCATTTGGTCATTTTATATCCAATTCACCCGAGACTTTTAATGTATTTTTGCTTTTATTTCATTTCAGAGAGGTTGAATATGGTGTGTGCACCTT
>NC_091555.1:16090309-16092809 GCF_042767895.1 Penaeus vannamei
TGTATTTCAAAGTATGGATCATGAAAAAACGCAGATTTTTTCGCACCTTTTCTCCTCTTTTGTATAATTAATGTTGCTTTTCGTTACTTCCGATGACTTTTACTTGTATCTCAGTATTTTGGTTTAATTACTACATGGTCACTTGGTCACTTTTAGCTAGTGGGCAATACTTCATATCCTTTATATCAGATCAAGCTTACGTGGAATGTTTAGCTTTTTACCCAGGAATTATTCATTACATTTTGGAAAAGGCAAAAGCCGATTATTATTACTAATAATTTTGCATTCCACGAATCTGGAGCTCAATTTTGCTATCGAAATCCCCTGTTCGAAGAATGTCTCGCGAAATATGTGACACTTATTCTAGGCTCTTTAATTGGAAATTGGTTTAAAGTAATTTTCTTGAGACCACACCGATGTAGGGAGTGGTATGAACACTGCGGTGATCATTATGTTTACCCTTTATCTTTTTACACCGATTTCCTTTAGTTCCCCCATGAACCTTTTAAATTTCCAATTCCTCTATAACGAATCATTCCCTTGTTGATATTGCTGCTCCCCTCCGTTTCCATTTACCCTTTCTTTACGCCAAATATTATGGTCTCTGAAATTTAATATTATATCTTCTATGGATGGGTTCAGTTTGGAGTTGGTGATGCGTAAAACAACTGGATTATTTATTTCAAAATTGGCATCTTAGTTCTTGTAATTTTGAGTTTTCGTTAACCCTTTTCGTTGTAAAGGTTACGGTTGTGGCTATAATTTGATAATAGACTTGTTTAGCATGGAGATCTCTCACCCTCCAAATTATTTTTTTCTTGTGTGTGTGTGTGTGTGTGTGTGTGTGTGTGTGTGTGTGTGTGTGTGTGTGTGTGTGTGTGTGTGTGTGTGTGTGTGTGTGTGAATCTTTAGTATTTATGCTCTAAATGATTATCCCTTTCATTCCAGATCGTAGGAACTGTATGTCTGCAGTCAAATGGAATAAGAATCCAGGCATAATCTATTAATAGACGATTATTTATTCAATGAATATATTTTAGACATTACATGTAATGTGCCAGTGAACCGATGTAACAAAAACAATATCGTGATACGAATATCATCAATACCGATGATAACATTACTACTTGTATTACTGCTTCTATGTTTTTATTTGATATAAATATTACTTTTGTTAGATCGAGTAATTAAAATACTAACGATAATCAGGACAATGGTAATGACATTTATTATCATTATTATTATTGCACAAGTACAAATACGCAGACACCCACCCATATTTACAACTACCTTTCTATTCATATGCAGTATATGATATAATAACAATGATAATATCAATCTGCTATATACATTGCATTTAGGAAGTGAACTGACTTCTTACATGTCAACCTATTGCTAGTCCAGCGATACCCACTGAAAAAAATTGTGATGAGCCAACACTGTGATCAAAAATATATTCTGACCTTCACTTATTCGAGTTAGGAATAACATAGTATTGCTACCAATTGGGAATTCTAAAGCGCGAACGTAGAATGTTTTATTAATGAAATAGCGAGTATAGTGTTATGTCGACAGGCCTTTCATGTTATACAAAATTCTGCACACACACACACACACACACACACACACACACACACACACACACACACACACACACACACACACACACACACACACAAGCATCCTTATACGTATCTACTGGAATTTTATTTTAATATTATCATCAAAGTTCTTCGAGGCAAGTACACGGCACTTTGGTAATAAGACCGTCGGTTTATGCACATTTATTACTTCCACGACAATCCGAGGGGGAGGAGATGTAGGGTAGGAGGGAAACAGAATAAAAGAAGGAGACAGGGGGAGGAATAGGGGGGCTAAATTAAAAAGTAAATAAATAAATACATGGAAGGGAGAAGGCTTGAAAAGAAAAGGGAGATCGGGAAAGGGAAACAGAGGGGACTTACAGAAGAAAAGGAAGGGGTAGGGAGAAAGGCCTTAGAGAGAAAATGATAAGGAGAAGGGAGGAAAAGGGATAAGTGAGCGAAAGAGGAAGGGAAGTAAAAGGAAGATGAGGAAAGTGGGAGGAGTCTGATGTATGGCTCAAAGTGGGCTGGGAGGAGTGAATTAAAGGATAAATATGGGAAACATAAGGGATGCGAGAGCGGAAAAACAAAGGGGTGAAGGAAAGGAATTGAGAGAAAAGAAGAGAGGAGTAGGAGGAGGAGGAGGATGAAGGCGGGAAAGAGTTGGAGAAGAGGACGTTTTATTATTATAACAAAAATAATGTCCATCATATTAATAATAATAAGTAATATAGCAATAATAAAGATAATAATTTTAACGATAATAATTATTTTAACAATAATAATGATATTTATTATAAAAGTAACAATTACAACAATGAAAAAAATGATAATTATGAAAAAAAATAACAATGATAATAGTGATAATGATGAAAATAATAATGATAATCGTAATAATAATGTTAATAATAATAACG
>NC_091555.1:16102809-16105309 GCF_042767895.1 Penaeus vannamei
AACCTATTCTCTCCGTCGCCCCCTTCACCCTCTCAACTGCAGGCTTATCTGGTAGACACTCTCCGCCGCAACTGAGTGCACACCAGGCTTCCCTCTACCTCTCAGCTTAAAAATACACTGTATCCAAGGGACAAAACTACAGCACCCACTTCTGCCGTCAGTTGGAGTGGTCAGCTGTGCGATTTGTCTTCCATAGTGTCCACGATCGGAGACAGGTGGAATCCTCCTTAATGAAGCTGCTGCCTAATTTCTCCTGCCGACAATCTCCTCGTTTCCTTCATCCCCCGTCTTCTCCCTTAGCCGACCACCCTTCGCACTGACCGCCTCATCCTTCAACCTGATCTGACCTCTCTTCGCTTCCGTTCACATGTCCTCAACCTGTGTTTACTTTTTGCTTCTTCTCTCTCGCACTTTTACTCTCTCTCCTCTCCGTTTCTTCTTCAAACCTGTTGTCGCATTTCCAAACACAGTATAAACATGGTAGAGTACTTTACCATTCCCATGTATACACATATACAAGTGTATATATGTATCTATTTACGGATGTACATATACACACCAAAACACCGTTTTCTCTCCTCCTCCCATCATTGACCCTCCTTCCTCCCCTTCCTTCTAATCCTCGAAAATTCCATGATTTTTACTTTACAACTTTACTCTGTCGACCCTTCATCTCCATCGTCTCCTTTAATTGCTCTCTCGTTAACGTAATTATTAGATTATATCTATTCATCATACTATCTCCTCCTAGACTCCCAGCAGGAAAATAATCGGATAATTATAATTGAATCAATTATAAATTTTGATTCATCGTCTTTGATGAAGTTTGCTGTTAATCTGAGATTAATTTTCTATCTATGCGCATGTCTATTAATATGAATTATATTTCACTGCTCTACTGTATATGTCATACACTTGTAGACACATTCATACAAGCATACTTTCATACACAAGTATACTGTATACACAATCATACAGCCGTATAAACATTAATTCATATCCCGAGATTTTTGATAAATAATAACAGTAGTATTATTAGTAGCAGCAAGAATAGTAGTAGTAGTAGTAGTACCGTTTTGATAATAATCAAAATGGTGCTAATGATAACAGTTACAATAACAATAACAGCAACAATAACAATTTGATGATAATAATAATATAATATTTTTATTATAATTATTATTATGATGTGGATCATGAAGATGGTTCATTATGATGATGATGATGATAATAATAATAATAATAATAATAATAATAATAATAATAATAATAATAATAATAATAATAATAATAATAATAATAATAATAATAATAGTAATGAATATGTTGGTTATGATGACTTTGATGATGATGAAAAGGTAATAACTCATATTATTTTATCAGTATAACTATGATTAATAATTATAACATAATAATAGTATAATATTGATTATTGCATCTCTCGAAAATGATAACATATCAAAGCAGAAGACCAATAAAAACAATATTAAAAAACAGCCTAGAAAAGAAAAAAACAATGTTTATGAAGAATGGTACGTCCCCAGATGACCTAACCCTTTCCTCTCCCAAACGAAGATTATGACCTTGAATACTTAAGAGCATGATAACGTGGCTAAAGATAACATGGAACCGACACGCGACCTCCGTACCCTTCTGCCTTCCCCCTTTTTCCGTCTCAATTACGTGACTACAACGGACTCTCGTTTTCTCCTTTTTCTCTTGATGTGCAGCTTGGCAAAGCGGTTGGGAAGGCTTTGAGGGATCGGCTGTTTTTGCGCTGGGCTTTATTGAACGGAGGTGTTCGTGTGGGTGCTTGGAGGGAGGGAAGGAGGGGGGGGGGGAAGGTGGTATATATATATATATATATATATATATATATATATATATATATATATATATATGTGTGTGTGTGTGTGTGTGTGTGTGTGTGTGTGTGTGTGTGTGTGTGTGTGTTGTGTGTGTGTGTGTGCGTTATAATATGATATATACACACACACACACATATATATATATATATATATATATATATATATATATATATATATATATATATATATATATATATATATTATCATATAAGTATATATAATCATGCGTATGTGTGCAGTAAAACCTTTGAAAAGGGTAAACAACGGGAAAGCTTGACCATATAATCTAAAGCCTTGAATTCACTCTTATAGAAACTGTAGGATATTAATAATGCAACAGGAAGTCACTTCCCTGGAAACACATACTACAGCCGATGTGAAGCAAAATCTCAAGAAGTCAAGGGCAGCACTAATTCTATGGAAGATCGAGTAACAATTTGCAGCTCAGTATAATCCCCGAGGATAAGAACGACAACTGACAACAGTTTTACTAAAAGGTCACTAAATTCCTTCGAAAACAGTTAACCTCGACCCCTGGCCCAGAACGAACTTATTTGCTGAGGATGCAGGACAACCCATGAGATATTCTTGCTAAATTCACCATTGAAAGACCACGAAGCCCTTCTGCACGT
>NC_091555.1:16162809-16165309 GCF_042767895.1 Penaeus vannamei
CTATCGAACAAACTAACTAGCTAACTAACTAACCAACACGACTAAAGCCATAACCTCCTTTGCGGCCGTAATGAATAAAAACTATAATAACGATAATGATAACAATAATGATGATAATAATGATAATAATGATTAATTGGAATGATAATAATGATAGCAATGATAATGATAATAACAGTAATAATAATAACGATGATGACAATAATGATAATAGTAATGATAATGAAAATGATAATAATAATTATAATAATAATAATATTGATAATGATAAGTAATGATAATGATAATAATAATACCATTAATGAATAATAATAATAGGAAGAAGAACAGCAAAAATAATAACAGTAATGAATGATAATAATAATGATAATAATAATAATAATAATAACCGCAAAAATAATGATGTATTAATAATGGTAAGGATAACAATGATAATAATTTTATCATTATCATTATTATTAATAATAATGATAATGATACTAAAACATGATGATAATGATAATCATGAGAAGGAAGATAATAGGAATAGTAATAATAATAATGATGATATTAATGGTCACAATGATAATATTAATAGTGATTATAATGATGATAATAATAAAAATGATTGTAATAATAGTAGTAATAATGATAATGATAATGATAACAACAACAACAACAAAACAACAAAATAATGATGATAATAATGATAGTAGTAATAAAAATGATAATAGATACAGAATAAAGCAGTGATGATGATGATTTTAGTTACAATATTAATAACAATAAACATGATAATGATAACCATTATAATGACGATTATAATAAAAATATTGATAATAGTAATGATAATAATGACATTAATAATATTAATAATATTACTACTACTACTAATGATAACAATAAAGACATCGACAAGTAAGATGATAACAGTAACGATAATTAAAATGAAAATAGTAATATTAACAATAATGATAATGATTATGATAGCAATATCGATAAAGATGATGATAATAATTATAATGATAATTAGGATAATAATGATAATAATAAAAGGTAATGATAATAATAATGATAATAATGATAATAATAATAATAATAATAA
The DNA here is from genome assembly GCF_042767895.1 of Penaeus vannamei. Lineage (NCBI taxonomy): Eukaryota > Metazoa > Arthropoda > Malacostraca > Decapoda > Penaeidae > Penaeus > Penaeus vannamei. Next base: position 16,163,894 of record NC_091555.1, read on the forward strand.
TAATAATAATAATAATTAATAATATTGACAATATTGATGATAATAATAGTAATGACAAATAGATAGAAACAATAATACGGATGAAAATGATAATGATGTAGTAATGATGATATTGATGATTGCAATAATAATGTTGGTAATAATAATAATAATGATAATGATAATAATGATAAAAATGATAATAATAACAACAATAACAATAGTAATGATAATAGTAATAATGAAAATGATGATAATAGTAACAATACAAATGATGATAATAGTAATAATAAAAAGATGATAATAGTAATAATAATAATGATAATAATAATGATCATATGAATACTTCTAACAATTAGGACAAATACGATAGTAATGACAACAATAACCTTCATAATAATAATCATAAAAATAATGATGATAAGAGCAATGATGTTAATTATAAAAATGATAATTACACGTTCCGTCTCTAAGGGTGATTTCTCCTTCATAAACAACACGAGCCGCCTGAGCCTGTCCCGCCGTGCTGTTACATCCCGCAGACACGTATATTATTATTATGATCATTATTTGTTGTTGTTGTTGTTGTTGTTGTTGTTGTTGTTGATGTTGATGCTGTTGTTGTTATTGTTGTTGTTATTATTGTTATTATTATTATTATGATCGTTTTATTATTGTTATTGTTATTATATATATATATATATATATATATATATAGTATAGTAGTATTGTCATTTTATTATATTTTTATTTATTTTTTTATTTTTTTGCCGCCTGCGATTAAGTCCCGCTGGCGTTCTAATTTATTTATCTTTTTACTAATTCCAATCATAATAATAAAAAAAAATCAGTCCATGCCTCTGTGAATATAGAGATGTAAACGATTATTTTCATAACCGCGAACGCATTTTTACCGTCCCACTATAAAATAATAATAATAACAGTAATAATAGTGATAATAATGGTAATAATAATAGTAGTAGTAATAATAATGATAATGATAATAACAGTAATAGTAAAATAATAATAATAATAAAGATAGTAATGATGATATTAATGATAATAGTAATGATAATGTAATAAGGCTAATATGATTATGGTTATGATAATATCATTGATAATAATAACGATAATATCATTGATGGTAGTAATGTTAATTAATATCAAAAGTGATGATAATGATAATAAGATAAAAGATTATGATAATGATGTTTATATCAATAGTGATGATAATAGTTACAATATTGATAACAATAACAATAACAGTAATGGTAATAATAATAATGGATGATAATGGTAGTAATGATAATGATAAGAAGAATAACAAAAGTAATGACAATATAATTAATGATAATAATGATGAAAATAATAATGGTAATGGTAATAATAGTGATAAAAGGATTATGATAATGGTAATAATGGTTATGAAAACGATAA
>NC_091555.1:16207809-16210309 GCF_042767895.1 Penaeus vannamei
ACCCCTTCCTCCTCTCCACCACCCCTTCCTCCTCTCCACCACCCCCCTTCCTCCTCTCCACCACCCCCTCCTCCTCTCCACCACCCTCCCCTCCTCCTCTTCCCCACCCCCTCCTCCTCTTCCCCACCCCCTCCTCCTCTTCCCCACCCTCCTCCTCTCTCCACCACCCCTCCTCCTCTCCACCACCCCCTCCTCCTCTCCACCACCCCCTCCTCCTCTCCACCACCCCCTCCTCCTCTCCACCACCCCCTCCTCCTCTCCCCACCCTCCCTCCTCCTCATCACCCCCTCCTCCTCTCCACCACCCTCCTTCCTCCTCTTCACCCCTCCTCCTCTCCACCCCCCCTCCTCCTCTATCCTCCTCCCTCCACCTCCTCCTCTCTCCCCCACCCCCTCCTCCTCTCCCCACCCCTCCTCCTCTCCACCCATCCCTTCCTCCTCTCCCCCACCCCTTCCTCCTCTCCACCACCAACCCCTCCTCCTCTCCACCACCACCCCCTCCTCTCCACCACCCCCTCCTCCTCTCCCTCTTTCCTCTGACCCCGCCTACTCTCACTAAACTCCTGATTATTATTTGACTCTTAGGCCGTATTGGGAAAAAAGAGAGATTTGTACGCGTGTCAGATGCCCGAAAAAAGACTACCATAAACGTGTGAAAATTTACCGACTAACTGGTCAACCGCTGACGTCACCAACTATCGACCAGGCTTTCAGCTAGGGCGGAGTGGAACAAGAGGAAGAGAGGGAGGGAGAGGGAAAGAGGGAGGGTGGGAGGGAGGAGGAAGAGAGGGAGGGAGAGGGAGGAGTGGAACAAGAGGGGAGGAAGGAGGGAAGGGAAGGTGGGATGGAGGAAAGAGGAAGAGAAGAAGAGAAAGAGGGAGAGGGGAAGGGAGGGCAGGAGGGAGAAAGAGAGAGAGAGGGAAACAGGGAGGGAGGGAGGGAGAGGGAAAGACGGAGGGAGGGAGGGAGAGGGAAAGACGGAGGGAGGTAGAAGGAAAGAAGGAGGAAAGAAGGGAGGGAAGGGAGGGAAAGAGGGAGGAAGGGAGGAAAGAGGGAGAGGGTGGAGGGAGGGAGAGAGAGAGATGGAGGGAAAGAGGGAAAGAGGAAGGGAGGGAGAGAGAAAGAGAGAGAGAGAGAGGGAGGGGGAGAGAGAGCTTTGTGTAAGATCTAAAAAAATGGTAGTATCTCCTTTATATACATACATCAAAAGCTACTTTAATACAAGTATTTATAGAAAAAAAACATAAAACAATATGTAGAGACGGAACAAAAAGGAGAGAAAGGGAGGGAGGGAGAGAGAGAGAGAGAGAGAGAGAGAGAGAGAGAGAGAGAGAGAGAGAGAGAGAGAGAGAGAGAGAGAGAAAGTGTATAAGATATCCAAAACTGTAATATCTCCTTTATATGTACCCAAAAAATTACTTACTAAGAAACTTCAATACTAGACATTATAGAAGACAAAATAACTAACATAAAACATGGCGTAGAGGTTACCGACACGATTTAATATCATAACTTGATTTCCCATTCAATCCTATTACGTAACTAAGCCAATAAAAGGTTTGTTAATTCGTTGCTAAAAAAAAAATATGTCACCTCGAGGGATAAGCCATTTTGTACACGTATCCTGCCAATGGCTTTAAAGATCCATCCAAATCTAAAAAAAAAAAAAAAAAAAAAATACTCTCCTTATTTCGTCGTACAACTTCCATACATTTTATTCGAAATAACTGGTCGGTTGGGGAATAGCACGATATTTTTTCCCTCGTACTATGGCATTTCTCCATATGTTTTATTAAAAATTAGATTTAGGTCAATTCATCCTTCGGGTCACATTGAGCAGGGCATCCCATTACACTAAGTAAGTCGGTCTTTTCATAAAAAAGAAAAAAGAAAAAGTGTGGAGTGCTACAGGCTCTTGAAAGTCGGCCAAAAGGGAAGTACTAACAACACCACGCATATAGAAAGATAACAAGAGAGAGAGAGAGAGAGAGAGAGAGAGAGAGAGAGAGAGAGAGAGAGAGAGAGAGAGAGAGAGAGAGAGAGAGAGAGAGAGAGAGAGAGACAGAGAGAGAGAGAGAGAGACAGAGAGAGAGAGAGAGACAGAGACAGAGACAGAGACAGAGACAGAGACGGAGAGAGAGAGAGAGAGAAGAGAGAGAGAGAGAGAGAGAGAGAGAGAGAGAGAGAGAGAGAGAAGAGAGAGAGAGAGAGAGAGAGAGAGAGAGAGAGAGAGAGAGAGAGAGAGAGAGAGAGAGAGAGAGAGAGAGAGAGAGAGAGAGAGAGAGAGAGAGAGAGAGAGAGAGAGAGAGAGAGAGAGAGAGAGAGAGAGAGAGAGAGAGAGAGAGAGAGAGAGAGAGAGAGAGAGAAACGGGTAGGAAAAGAGAGAGAGAAAAAAAATTGATGAGAGCGGATTTTAACTAGATGAATTCTCTATGCAGTGTAGGGGATTTAATTCTAAAAAAGGGAGCTTACCCTTTCAAAGACACGATTAGAACCAGATC
>NC_091555.1:16215309-16222809 GCF_042767895.1 Penaeus vannamei
TTACCAGAAAAAAAATGTGTAGTTAGCCAGGGTGGTAAATAAAGGATTAAACTAAAACCATCTGCTCGTCTGTCCTCTCTCTCTCTCTCTCTCTCTTTTTTCTATCTCTCTCCTTCTCCCCCTCCCCCTCTCTCTCTCTCTCGTTCTTCCTCTCTCTCTCTACTTACCTCCTTTGCCTTCTCTCCTTCCCTCTCCCTCCCTTCCTATTTTCCTCTTCCTCCCTCCCTCACCTGCTCTCACTCACTCACTCACTCACTCTCTCTCTCTCTCTCTCTCTCTCTCTCTCTCTCTCTCTCTCTCTCTCTCTCTCTCTCTCTCTCTCTCTCTCTCTCTCTCTCTCTCTCTCTTTCTTCCGCTCTCTTTCTCTCTCTTCACACCTCTACTTTTTCACTTTCGTACTTGGTCCATTTTTGTATCTTAGTTTTTCATCCTCCAATTTCACCTTATCAAGTCAGGCCATAAGCCATGTTCCATTACTGTAGGCCTAGCGTTAACAACACGACAATAGCACAATTATACAAAATCAATCGCCTGGAAAAATAAAGCGGCCCATATAATAGGTGCCAGAGGTCGCCTAGAACCTCCCCCTGTGTGTTTATTTATGATGTTATTCTTCGTGTTACAAAACATCCGCCGTGCTTCCAGGGTTCAGCGTGGATCAGCGTCGGGGCCTATTTTTGAAGCTGCGATCCCATTCCTTTTTGCCGACAACAATTAAAGTCGGATTGAAATTCAACTGTCGCTGTTGCAATTCGCTCCCTCCCTCCCTCCCTCCTGACTCCTACTCCCCCTCTCTCCCTCTCCGATTCCTGGTCCCCTCCCTCCCTCCTTCCTTCCTGACTCCTACCACCTCATCCCTCCCTTTTGACTCCAACTCCCCCCTCCCCCCGTCCTGACTCCTACCCCCCTCCCTCCCTTCTAACTCCTACCCCCTCCCTCCTTCCCTCCCCTAATCACCCACTCCCTCCCTCCCTCCCCTCACTACCTTCCCCTGCCCCCTATCCCTCCTCCCCCGCTTCCCCAGCAGTCGGGTAGGCGTGATGTCGCTAGGGAAAGGGGGAAGGGAACCCCGGGGGGAATAGAATTAGGGGCAGGGGTAAGGGAGGAGGGGAGGATGGGGTCTGGGGTGAGATGAGAGGAGGGTAGGTAGGGGGAATAAGGATCGGATGAGGGGTGAGGGGGAGGGGGGGAGGGAGGGGATAGAGTAAAGAAAGGAAGGAGAGGGGGAAGGGAAGGCAGACGAAAACGGCTGCGTGTGGATGAGAATGTTTGAAAAGAAGTGAGAAGTGTGAGTTGGCGAGGGCGGTTTAAAGGGGGGGGGGGAGGGTTGGGGAGGAGGGCGGATGGGGGCGTGTGTTGGAGGGAAAGTTCCTTGTAACGGGGTCGGCGGGAGAGCAGGTAGGCCACGCGGGGCACATAAAGGCAGAGGAGGGGGGAGGGGTAGGGGAGAGGGAGAAGGGAGAAGGGAAGAGGAGAGGAGAGGGAGAGGGGGAAGAGCAGAGGAGGGAGGGAGAGGGAGTAAGAGAAGAGGGGAGAGGGGAAATCTATTACATTGTTATGCGAGAGGGAAGGACGGAGAGAGAGAGAGAGAGAGAGAGGGAGAGCCGAAGAATCGACGCTTTCGGAGACGGCTGTAACAGACGTGGGGTGTCAGGCGGAGAACGAGGGAAAATTGGACGGAAATCGAAAATTAAGTTATATGCAAATGATGGCGCTGGCAACACGAATGTGGTGGTGAGCTGTTTATGGCGGGTAATGTGAAAGAGTGTCTGGGCCGAACACAAGAACGCAAGGACCGGGAAGCAATATGAGGTAATAATAATTGTGTTCGCGAGGGGGAGAAGTAATATTGTAATATAGGCCTACACATATACTTACATACACACACATATATGTACGCGTACGTAAATGCATACACGTCTTATACTCGCATACTAGGCCTACATATATACTTACACATATGTACGCGTACGTAAATGCATACACGCATTATACTCGCATGCACGCGTACATACGGACATATATGCCTACATACTTACATACATGCATATACATACGCATACATACATGTATAAATACATCATTCATGCACACACACACACACACACACACACACACACACACACACACACACACACACACACACACACACACACACACACACACACACACACACATACACACACACACACACACACACACACACACACACACACACACACACACACACACACACACACACACACACACACATATATATATATATATATATATATATATATATATATATATATATATATATATATATATATATATATATATATATATATATATAATTCAGCCAAGCCCCCAAAGCAAAGCCATGCCCGGGGAGCGCCATGCACCGTGACGAGCCCCGCTGCACATAAACCCAACGTCAGCGATAGATCCACGTCAGGCAATAAGCACGCAGACTATAAGGAACAGAAGGGGAGAAGGAAAAGGGATCCGACTCCTTTGCGTGTGTGTGTGATTAAGTTAAAGGGAGTCAGCAGCAAGTCACCGTGAGGGAGACGTTGGAGGAGACAGGTTCCTCGATGATTAAAGACCCAGCGGGAGGGAGAAAGAGAGAGAGGAAGGGGCCAGATGAAAGGAAGGGAGGGAGGGAGGGAGGGAGGGAAGGGAAGGAAGGAAGGGAAGGAGGGAAGGGATAGATGGGAGGGGAGGGAGAAAGAGAGAGAGGAAGGGGGCCAGATGAAAGGAAGGGAGGGAGGGAGGGAAGGGAAGGAAGGGAGGGAAGGGAGGGAGAGAAGGAAGGGGGAGGGGAGGGAGAAAGAGAGAGAGGAAGGGGGCCAGATGAAAGGAAGGGAGGGAGGGAAGTAAGGGAGGGAGGGAGGGAAGGGAGGGAAGGAAGGGGGGACGGGAGGGAGAAAGAGAGAGAGGAAGGGGGCCAGATGAAAGGAAGGAAGGGAGGGAAGTAAGGGAGGGAGGCTGGGAGGGAAGGGAGGGAGGGAAGGAAGGGGGATGGGGAGGGAGAAAGAGAGAGAGGAAGGGGGCTAGATGAAAGGAAGGGAGGGAAGTTAGGGAAGGAAGGGGGAGGGTAGGGAGAAAGAAAAAGAGTAAGGGGGCCATGTGAAAGGAAGGGAGGGAGGGAGAAATAGAAAGAGGAAGGGGGAGAAGGAAAGAGGGGGGGGGGGAAAGAGAGAGAGGAGAGGGCGAGAAGAAAGTAAGGGAAAGGAGGGAGGGAAGGGGTGAAAAGTGGGCGGGAAGGGAGGGAGGGGTGGAAGGAATGTTGATAGGGAGAGAGGGAAGGTAAGAAGGTAGGTGGGGAGGTAAGGAGGGAGGAAAGCTAGGTAAGAGGGAGGGAGGGAGGGAGGGAGGGAAGAAAAGAGGGAGAGAAGGCTGATAGGGAGGGAGCAAGGAAAGGAGGTAGGTGGGGAGGGAGGATAAAGGTGAAGGGGGGAGGGAAAGAGGAAGGGAAAGGACAGTAGTGACGGAGGGAAAGGAAGGAGGGAGAGGGAGAGAAAGAAGAAATGACGGCAGGGAAGAAGAGAGGAAACGAGGAAAGGGAGACAGAGACGGAGGAAGAGGAAATGGATAGAAAGCGAGGGGGAACGAGAGGAGGGAAGGGGAGAGGGAAAGGGGGGAAAAGAGGGGATAAGGAAGAGGATAATCGAATCAAAAAGTGAGAAAAAAATGAAAAGAGATAATGGCAGGGAGCTGTACTGAACAACCTATGATGTGGTTATGCAAATGATTTTGATAACTTGTAATGGAATCACGCTAATTATGATAATGAGAAATGTATGATTTGTTTCACCAATATCACAGGAATTTGCGATTATCAATACCATATTTTGATCTGGATGCACTTATCGCATAACGTAACATTTTATCTGGCAGTAATACCACTACTTTGCTTATTGCTAATTCCTTTAATACCGCTTTTAAAACCTGCGCGGTAATTACATAATACTATTATCTTCGAGAGTTTATTCACAGCCCTGAACATTTCGTTTATTTACGTGCCAATACCCGAAGTATTTCGACTCTTATGCTCTATTTAATTCATATATCAAATAGATAATGCGTTTACCTCAGTCTTATTTATTATTCATTCAATTCGTTTATATAAGATATTATTCCCTCTGTTCCTTGACTCGCTATGAATCATACAGTGTGCAGGCAAAGCGTGATATTGCCAATATATATCATTGTTGACTTGTCTCTCCTTTTTTTTTGTTGCGAGCGGATATTTCCCCAAATATGTTTCGATTCGCTTTTGGGGAAATAGCCCCTATGTTATACAGGATATTTCTCTGTTGCACATTTGCTCCTTCTCGGTACTGATACCTATTGCTGTTGTATTGATGTTAAAGACTACGTGCAATGTAGGACTTGAGGTTGATTCATGTGATTTTATATTACTTTTTTACATATATGCCTATTACTATTGGTTATAACAGTAATGACAGAAGAAGAACAACAAAATCAGCAACAAAAATGAAAATAATAATGATAATACATCTACTACTATTACTGATAATAATGATAATAATAAATATAATAATAATGATGATGATATTGATAACAGTAATGATAATGATAATAGTAGTAGTAGTATATCACTACTTTGGATATGGAAGAAAAAAGGAATAATATAAATAAGTTCTGAAGGTACAACGATGATTTGTAATGCAATTGCCTGGTTTATAAGACGTTCTCTGCGCACGTTCTTCTCCAGAAAGTTCCTCTATTTTATGTCACGCTGTTCGGCCTCCAGTCTTCTTTTCTCCATTGCGTCTGCCTGCAATATCTTCGGTCATAACGCTTATACTCCCTCTCTCTCCCTCCCGAGTCCTAGTCCCCTCCCTCCCTCTTTCCTTACTCCTACTCCCCCTCTCTCCCTCCCGACTCCTAGTCCCCTCCCTCCCTTCTTCCTTACTCCTACTCCCCCTCCCTCCCTCCTTCCTTACTCCTACTACCCCTCTCTCCCTCCCGACTCCTAATCCCCTCCCTCCTTCCTTACTCCTACTCCCCCACCCTCCCTATTTCCTTACTAAAATCTAATTACACACATACATAAGGTGTGCTGTACCGTAGAATCCCAGCTTCACCCTATATGACGAATGATACGTTGCGAATGAGAGACTTGAAAGAGGAGGAAGCACAGGACAGACCAAGATGGAGGAAGCAACGTATTCGGATGGCCGACCCTACAAAGGATTATGGCAATGAAGATAAGATACTGTGTGTTGCAGCGGTGGCGGTCTCGTCTAGCAATCACTGACCCACGTTCAAATCCTGCAATGCCAGTGGATAGTAACCCTGGTCATTCCTTGCACACAGGGGTAAGTTTAGGAACAAATAAAATGACAGCCACAATTTTGCTGGTCACAAGAGCCTATCCCAGCAAACCCCAAAGTATTATTACTGTTATTATTATAATTATCATTATTATTATTATTATTATTATTATTATTATTATTATTATTATTATTATTATTATTATTATTATTATTATTATTATTATTATTATCATTATTACTATAATTTTCAGTAATATTACTAATATAATTTTAATTATTTTAATATTATCATGATTATTGTTACTATTATTGTCATCAATAACATTTTTATATTGTTATTATTACCATTATTTTTATAATCATTATCACTATGATTATTACCACTATTATTATTATTGTCATTATCACTATGATTATTACCACTATTATTATTATTGTCATTCTCACCATCATTATCATAATTCATTATTATTATCATTATCATTATTATTATCATTATTATTACTTTTATTATTATTATTATTATCATTATCACCATCATTATTATTATTCATTATTATTATTATCATTATTATTATCATTATTATTATTATTATTGTTATTATTATTATTATTATTATTATCATCATTATTATCATTATTATTAATAATATGATTATTATTATCATCATCATCACTTATATCACATAAACACTAAAAGTAAGGAAATGTCTTTTTGCATCACACCACGCTCACAAGAAAAATATCTGCCTTCACAAAACACTATTTGACCGCCCACAGAAAGCAGAAGGTAGGGGAAGGACCATCACCCTATATGATGAATGATAATAATATAATAATGATAATAAGAATAATAGTAACAATAATTATGATGACAATAATACTAAAATCAGGAAAATAATAATAGGAACTTGAGGTAGTCGAAATATTTCCATCACTGTTGGTATTGTTGCTATTAATATTATTATTATTGTTTTGTTCTTATTATAGTTGTTTTTGTTCTTGTTTTGTCCTTCTTTTTCTTCTGTGTTTTTTCCTTAGTTTTCTTCTTCTTCAAGATGATATGTCTATATGAATATGGTTATCAGTCGATCTGCCCATCTGTATGAATAAGTAGATAGGTAAAAAAGAAAGACGTAGAAAAGTAGATATAAAATGATCATATAACTAAGTGCAGTGATATTGATAATGATAAGTAGTGATATTGATATTGCTAATGATAATAATAAAAAATAATGATAGTGTAAAGAATAATGATGATACTAATACTAATAAATAAATAAGCTTTATAACATAAATGACTAATACCGATGATAATATTACATTGATGAAATATGACAATGATGATGGTTATGAAAAGTGTAATAGTAATAAGATTATAATGATAATGATATTAATGATAATAATTATAATAATAACAATACAAAATGATATTGTTAATGAAGAGTATAAAGCTGATAATGGTATTAGTAATAATAATAATATGATAATGATAATGCAAATAGTGATAATGATGATAGTAATAATAATAATGATAATAAAAATGATAATAATAATAATAACAACAATAATAATGATAAAAGTATTAATAATAATGATAACAAAAATCATTAAAATATTAATATTAATGATAATAATGGTGTTGGTTATGGTGATAACAGTAATGACAGAAGAAGAACAACAAAATCAACAACAAAAATGAAAATATTAATAATACTACATCTACTACTATTAATGATTAATGATAATAATAAATATACTAATAATGATACTGATATTGATAACAGTAATGATAATAATGATAACAATAATAATAACAATGTTAATGATAACAATAATACCAGTAATGATAATAATGATAACAATAATAGTAACAGTTAATAATAACAATAACAAGAATGATAACAATAAATTAATAATAATAATAATAATGATAATAATACTACTACTACTACTACTACTACTACTAATAATAATAATAATAATAATAATATTATTATTATTATTACTATTATTATTATTATTATTATTATTATTATTAATAATAACAATAATAATAATAATAAAATTAATAATAATATAATAATAATAATGATGATGATGATGGTGATGATGATGGTGATGATGATGATAATACAACAATGATAATATCATTATTTTTACCCTTACTTTTTCATCAACATAAATATAATAATCACAATGCGAAACATTG
>NC_091555.1:16227809-16242809 GCF_042767895.1 Penaeus vannamei
AAACTTCATACAAACTGCTTATAAAAATCATGTATTTGCACTTCTATTTATAAGTTTATGATTTATTATCGTCACCAATGCACAAACAACAAAATTATAGGTCTATTATGCACATATTAATTGATAAGGGCGATTTCATCCAAAAATATTAGAGAAACAATAATCAAAGAAAACACTGCATCGTAGTAATATACTTAGAAAATATATTACTAGAGAAAAATCATATGAAAATCAAAACCCGAGGTCCCTTTGGTTAGTGTACGAAAACCTTGAAAAAGACTTGGAGGCCAATTATTTCCAACATGCGACCCTCGATTAGTTTTCCCGTGTAGAGACTCTCCAGAGGATAACAGATATGGGCTTAATAATCCTCAGGTTGCTTGACGATAGGCAAAGTTTAAGTATTTTGTAACGTGTAAGGGATCTTGTTCAACCGCCACGCCCTCAGAGCCAGAGTCACAACCGAATGAGGTCCAGACAGGGCTTGGTAATTCCTCGGGCGAGCACGTGGCTGGTATATAATCTGGCGAGGTCTTGAGGGATGGCTGGTTTCGATTCCTTTAGAGAGCCCCATTCGAGCGCCGGTTCGAGCCGGGATTAAGACTAAGCAAGGGTATGACATTTGGCAGAAATGTATAAGCAAACACAGGAGGTCTCACTTGCTACATATTGTGAAAAAATAATAAATAATAAATAAAAATAAAATAAGGAAACGGAAATGATACTACTTGAAAATAAGGCTGCTGAATATGGAGAGGGATTGTTTCAATAATTTCAATTAAATGGCTTGTGAAACCCGGTAACTAGCACCGTTAGTCACAGTTAGATAAAGTCGACATTTCATAACCTCTCTCATAAAACGATTTGTACTCAAACGTATTGAAATTGTGCCTATGACTAGGGATTAAATAGCCTCTAAAATATACAAGGCCAGCTGAAAAATACATGAATCTGAAGTAATGAAACATTTACTAGCATATGGCATTATCATTCATAAAAAGATTACCATACTACATGGCTTAATATCTAAACCAATTTGTAAATATTCATGCATAGTACTTAATATTGAAATCTCGCCAGTCAGTATATAGACCGTTGAAGATTACGTTCATGTATTGTTGCATACATTAAGTTAGATATATGAATAACTTGTAGCCTCGTCAGCACTACCGATGAAATTAAAGTGCAGATAGTGTTTATGTTCGTAGAATTCTGTATACGCAAGTTTTCTATAGCCTTATATAAGATACTCAAAGTTGCATTTGTAACTAATAAATGTATTTCTGTTCTTATGAGGCTTTTTAGTCTTCGAAAAACGAAGACGAAATTAAAGATTGTTTTAAAACTAGAAGCACACATGGTATATTTGTATATATCTAATCTGAAAAAAAGAAGAAAAAAACGTAATAATTCTCTTCTTTACAAATATTAAAGTTAACCAACTACCAGGGGGATGCAAATGATGAAGAACATAACCTCGAAAGGGAATCAGGGTAAACGACACTCAAGAGACATGAAAATAATAAATGTTTCTACGTATAAGAATCATAATCATATTCCGAGTGATATCCAAATACATTCACGTTTCTAGCACTGCGACTTTACCTCCTTCACCCTCATAAAACATCTTACCCGTCATATTGGCATTTACTGGTCAGTCTCCCCTCGCAATAAGGGACGTAACCCATCACCCTTTATGCATAATGCTCTCCCTTCACTTCGCTTTCTTCGTGTCACAGGAATTATGGACGCAGACGGTGGCTGAGATGTGGTCGGTTGCAAAGCATGGTCATTCAGAGTATCTTGGATCTGAATTGTATGGGCATGTGCTGTATGTGGTATAATATGAGAGAAAGAGAGAAAGCTAGAGAGAGAGAGAGCGAGAGAGAGAGAGAGAGAGAGAGAGAGAGAGAGAGAGAGAGAGAGAGAGAGAGAGAGAGAGAGAGAGAGGGAGAGAGAAGAGGGAGAGGAAGAGAGAAGAGGGAGAGGGAGAGCGAGAGCGAGAGCGAGAGCGAGAGCGAGAGCGAGAGAGAGAGAGAGAGAGATAGATAGAGAGAGAGAGAGAGAGAGAGAGAGAAAGAGAGAAAGGAGAGAGAGAGAGAGAAAGAAAGAGTGTTTGTAATTTCAGCATTCAAATATTGAAAATTTGAGTTTTTAATACATTTCGTTTCCATAATACGATTACGATTACTACAAATTAGCATTACATTTAAGGGTCTCTGACAGTTTCCTAAGAGCATAATGGAAATCATATATCATAACTCTCCCAAAGAATACGAGTTCTTGCTGTTATGACTAAAAAGAATTCCACAACTCACCAGTAGGGCTTGGAAATTATAATTCTATCAAGTCTAACAGCTCAAAATATCTGAGTGTCGAAAGGAAAGTAATTTGAGGCTGCCTCGTGCTTGACATTAAAAAAAAAGTCTTAGAAGTTTCGTATCTTCCAGAACTTCTCAGGTGCCATTGCTGAAGGAAATATTTACTCATTTCGAAAGAGGAAAGAATAGGTAAGCTAGTGGGTAGAAAGGGGAAAGAATAGGTGAGTCAGTGAGTAGGGCATTGAGGTGAAAAAGGAAAGAATAGGCATTGAGATGAAAGAATAGCTTCTGTAATATGTTAGTGAATAAAGAACTAAAATAACAGATGAAGATACTGTAAAATTACATGTTACAGTATATTACAAATGTTGGTCGCATGCTAATGCCACTGAAAGTCATGGTAATTATCTATTTAACTCAAAAGACATCAAATGGATGCATTTTTAAAATAACGCAATAGTAAAAATTTGCGTGTCATATTTTGTTCAATATAAGAGCTTTCCTATTTTCGAAATGACGGGAAATATTATTGTACATTCTAGTCAACATGGATAGATCGTGTTCAGCTCAACTAATATTTTTGCCATCCTAATCCCTGGATATGCATGAAATTCCAATGAAATAGTTATTTACCTTTTCAACTATTTTCAAACACTCAATTCAGTGGTAATGGACTAGAAATATGAAAGACATGGTGTTCAACATCACCAATGGATGTTAGTGGGAATGAATGTTTGTTTCTTTTATGTTCATTTTTCCCAGGTTATAGGCAGATATCTTTGATGGTTCTTGGTCACGTAGAAATAATGGAGATCGTATTTGCTCAAAACTAGGCTGATAAACCCTCGTCTACACCTGCACTTGGTTTTATGGGTGATACAGTTTCTTTTTCATTTCCTTCATGAATAACGAATATTTTAGGTAATCTTAGCAAAACTAGCACCTTCATTTTCTTATCATATGGGCACTACAGCTACTATTTCGTTTTCTTCATGAATGAGTAACGAATATTATAGGCAATCATATCGCAGCGAGCACCTTTATTTTCTTGTATGTGTTTATGTTTTTGATAGCATTGTTCGTGTGTCTGTCTGACTAACGTTTGCTCTTCATATTTCAGAGGTACGGTTAGGCACTGCATATTTCAATACTCGCAGCCCCGATATCATTGTCAACCCAGTCATCAGGCTTGTCAAAATGTGTGAAAAGTGCTTGCAACATTTATTCTGGCGACGACCCATCCCTTCGCTGACCAGCAGTGCACTGTCCAGCCCCAGAGCCACGCCGGAGGACACACCACACGCCGGATAAACTTCCAAGTACCGCTCGATGTTTAGTGCCACGCCGGAAGAGGATCGGGCACTGTGTGGAAATTCTTCGGACGCGACGAGTGTGTTTTCTCTGGTACGGCCATGAGGCAGAGCTGAAGTTTCAACTTATTGTATATGTGAATGAGCCCATAAATTTGACTAGCGTGTCTCACTCATCACCGCGTCCATTTCCACATGCAGTATCTTTATTCTGTTTCCATTCATGGTGGTAACATCACACTTCGAAGTTGAGCGTTGGAGTGAGACTCTGCAGTCCGGCCGCCTGCACTTGAAATATCGTGTACGGGTTCGTCCGCTCCCTATTAAGCCTCAAGTGTGGGCCAGCAGTGAATAGGGTTCTTTCAAAAGGATAAATGAACCAACACATCTCCGTTAAACAGAAAACCTTTCGCCCAGTTCAGTGTCGATATCAGTTTTCTGTTTTAATTGCTATTCATCCACCATACATCGACGCACAATGCCGGTATTTGCTTGTCTACTTTCGCTAATAGTGCACGCGGCTCCCTGCGTAGGTCAGAGTTGAATCGAGACAGCAGTCCGGCCATATGTATAATAAACCATGCATGAGTGCTTCCCTTTTAAGACCTTCAAAAGCGGGCCGGCGGGTGAATGGGGCAAAACTCACCTTTGACCAGGCTTCGGGTTTACAGGTAATTGATAAAAGCCTCCCAAGTGTATCAAAAAGTATTCAATTCGTTGTGAAAGATACGACAGCTTGGTTGCATGTGAGAGCGCGCATGCGTGTGTGCAGGGGGCGGGGGAGAGGTTAAAAACACATGCTCATATACAGATACACAGACAATCCATTCAGAGGAAATTCCAGGCGAGTGACATCGTTCCGGGGGCCATCACGACGCCCATAAACAGGCCTTCCAGCGCCGCCTCCTCCAACAAACGGGGAGAAAAGCAATAAAATCCGAGACTGCGGCGTGTCAGGAAGGTCTGACTTTCCACACTTTCTCAAAGGAAAAATAAACTCTAATACGTCGGCCACCTGTCCAGCTCGCGGCGTGACGGTCCATCTGTGTCCAGACCAAAGGCCGCAGGTGTTGCCGCCGCCGGTTATGAGGGTCCGGGCCGGGTTCATATCGCCCTTCGGCTCTGATCTCCATTTTCCCGTCCTCGGCTGAAGCGGAACCCTACTTTGGGCGGCGCTCATGAGGCCAAACTGGTGGCAAAACGCGTGATTGTCTGCAACAGCCGCTGTGGTGTCTGGGATGTGGTTGATATTTAATGTTTTTAATATTTGAGCAAACACACACACACACACACACACACACACACACACACACACACACACACACACACACACACACACACACACACACACACACACACACACACACACACACACACACACACAGAAAGAGGGAGAGAGATGTGTATGTAAATGTGTGTATGTGTATGTTTATCTATATATAAATACATATATATGGATATATATATGGATTTATATTATATATATATATATATATATATATATATATATATATATATATATATATATATATATATATATATATATATATATATATATATATATATATATATATATATGTGTGTGTGTGTGTGTGTGTGTGTGTGTGTGTGTGTATGTATGTCTGTGTGTATCTGTGGGTCTGTGTGTACACGTGAACACACAGACGCAAACACATTTCTCTTTATTGAATAAATTCTTTGAATTCGGTTTTGGAAAGGTTTCATGTCCCAGTTTTCTGTCGATATTGTCGTTTGTCAGAGTTAAGCTTTCCGATATTCAAGAATACATGAATATTTTAAATGCTGAGTTATATACTTTTTATAGACATATATGTTTTTTTAATGGATCTCGATGTATTTTGTTTGGAGATTCAGTATTCGCGTGTGTATTTTCAGGTTCATAGGTATGTATGTGTGTGTGAGCGTATGTGTGTGTTATTATAAGTAATAATAGTAATAATAATTATGATAATATTATTATTACTATTATCATTGATAATGATATTGATAATAATAATGATACTAATTTTAATAATAATGATAATATTTTTTGGTAATGATGATAATAATAATAATAATGGTATTCATTATTATCATCACCACCATCATTATTACTATCATCACTATTGTTATTGTAATCATAATGATAGTAATAATAAAGATAGAGATAATAATAGTAATAAACATAATGATAATACTAATAATAACGATAATGACAATAATGATAATAATAATAATAATTATTATTATTATTATAGTAGAATTAATAATAATGATGATGCTAATGTTCACAAAAGCAACAATGATAACAATTTTGATAATATTAAATGCTGCTGCTGCTGCTGATGATGATGATGATGTTAACAACAGCATCAACAACCCCACTAATAGTAATGATGATGATGATGATGATGATGATGATGATGATGATGATGATGATGATGATGATGATGATGATGATGATGATGATGATGATGATGATAATAATAATGATAATAATAGTAATAATAATAGTGACAGTACCACTACAACTGCTTCTAGTAGTAACAGTAATGATAATTATAATATCAATATTGATAATTATAACGAAAAAAATCCTATTGATAAGAATAACAAAACAACACTGCTACTACTACTACTACTACTACTACTAATAATAATAATAAAAAATGATGATACTAACAATGATAACAATAACAATACAAACACCAGTAGTAATAGATATCATTAAAGACTAAACCTTAAAGACAACAGCACGATTCCTCGTTCTATTTCTCGCCCTCTAAACTCGAATCAATCTTGACCCGCACTCCTCGTCAGGATCAGATGACGTTCGGTGTTTGTCTCGGCGACCTTTGCTCCATTCAGGGTCTTCTGGTGACTCTTCACGGCGAAGATCCCTTGATGACTAAACTTCAAGGATCTCCCGGTGAGGCTGAAGTTCTCTCTCTCCTCTCGGTGTTTGTGTCGAGGGATGGTTGGGGAAAGATGTTGTTTTCTTGATTGTTGGTTGTTGTTTGTAGTGTAATTTGGTTTTGAATGCTTTTTTTGGTTTTGTTTGTTTATTTTTTGTTTATTTGTTCGTTGTATGACAAAAAAAGTAAAGGAATAAAAAAGGAGAGATGGATAGAAGGCGGAAGAGAATTTTAGCAATCTCTTGATATAAAGACTTTGTAGTTTTATTTTTTTATTTTTGTTTATTTGTTCGTTGTATGACCCAAAAAAGGAAAAAAAGAAAGGAGAGGTGGATAGAATACAGAGGGGAATTTTTATCAGTCTCTTGATATAAAGACTGTAGTTTTATTTTTTTTATTTTTGTTTATTTGTTCGTTGTATGACCCAAAAAAAGGAAAAAAAGAAAGGAGAGATGGATAGAACACAGTAGGGAATTTTTATCAATCTCTTGATATAAAGACAAAATACAAAGCTTCAAGGAATTTAAATATGACATTTTCTTAAAGCCTTAGAAATGCAAGATTAATTAATGAAAAACGTTAAATCGTATTAGAAGGAATTATTGACAGCAGATGGAATATTAAGTGTGACTCATTTTATTACACAAACAAGTAAACAAACCGAAAATGCTGTAGACTACATTTTAAGATTTTGCCATTAATATTTGTTGTGATGATGGTGATGGTAATGATTATGATGATGTTGAGGGTGATAATAATAATGATATGGATGATAATGATGTAGGTGATACTGATGATAATGAGTGTGATGATGATAGCGACCGTGATGAAGATGATGAGGATAATGGAATAGCAGTCAGTAACTAATAATAATAATTAATGATCGCACAGAAAAGTTAATGACATAGTAACATTAACGATTTCAATACCGATAAGGACAATACCAGCAATAACAAAGACTAAAATCAAAATAACAACCACTGTTGAAACAGAGCTGTACTGAAAAATCGGTTCTTATGGGTTTTCCAATTCAATTACTTATAGTGAATAGCTTTCATTTATGTAGTTTGGTATAAAAGAACATGGATTTACATTCAGTTTGGGGCGACTTTTTCGGGTGACAGCTGGAAAGTACTTTGACACTGGAAACTCGATTTTTAGGCGCGTGTAAGTACGCAGATGCAGCCATAGACAGTGATATGGAAAGAGAGAGAGAGAGAGAGAGAGAGAGAGAGAGAGAGAGAGAGAGAGAGAGAGAGAGAGAGAGAGAGAGAGAGAGAGAGAGAGAGAGAGAGAGAGAGAAAGTGTGCGTGTGTGTGTGTGTGTGCGTGTGCGTGTGCGTGTGCGTGTGCGTATGCGTGTGCGTGTGCGTGTGCGTGTGCGTGTGCGAGTTTGAGAGAAATTGTGCGTGTATCGTACCTATACGCTATAGCTGACCCACGAGCCTATTTACATTTCGCTTTCACAGACCGCCACTATATTTCCCTTGGAGGATGCCCCCTGTCCGGCATATATTCCACAGATGGAGACAAAGTATAATGAATGTGCATATTACCATTTACCAACTGCATATCAAAGTACCAGCTGGATGTATGCATTCATGGGCGGTTGTTTATCTTTGTGGGCGTCGCTCTTTCCCGCTACTCTGTCTGTTAGGTTTGTCTACAATTGCCTACGCGAAATCGTTTGTCATTTCTTCGATTACGTATTTTTTGTTATAATTACTGTTAACTTTATTATTGTTATTGTTATTTTTTCATTATTTTTATCATCATTATCTTCATTGTTATTATTATTATTATCATTATTATCATTATTATCATAACTATCATTATTATCATTATCATTATTGCTATTACTATTATTGTTGTTGTTGTTATTATTAGCAATATTATTATCATTGATATCATAACTTTATTATTAGGATGATGATGATTGTTATTATCATTATCATTATCATCATCATCATCATCATCATCATCATCATAATAATAATAATAATAATAATAATAATAATAATAATAGTAATGATAATGATAATGATAATAATAATAATAATAATAATAATAATAATCATCATCATCATCATTATTATCATATGACCATTATTATTCTTTTTCTGAATCTTATCATTATTATTCGCATCATTATCATCAGTATTATCCTCATCATCATTGCCATTATTATTATTGCTAATATTATTTTCATTCCTATGATCTTTTATTTCACCATTAGCATTAATTTAACTATCATCATCAGTATTAATATTTATGTCACTGTTGTGGTTAATATCATTAGCACCATTATTATTACTTTTATTATTATTATCATCATCACTACCTCCTCATCTTCATCACCTTCTTCATCATCACTATTATCCTCATTATCATTATCACTTCATCTTCATCCTCATTATCCTTAAAAGTAATACAAGTGATAACATTTGTAGCATTTTTGCTTATTTACATAGAGTTTTAACGACTGGGAAATTCCCCTTTTATAGTTAAAGATCTACAACATACATCTATCTATTCATCTATTTTATTCCACTTTCATGTTTTTGAAGAGACTTTCGTGTTCCAGGTCGTATAGCGTTTTCGACTGTAATGCAATACAAGCAATCAACAGGACCGGGAACGCAAAAGTATATAACAGTCTAAAAATGGGATAACTCAAAGTGCTAAAAGCATGCCAATGGAAACTATGAAATTTGTTTTGCCGTTTTTTCGACAGCTTGGTTATGAGTTTTATAGGGGGTGCATAAGATTTTTTTTTTTTTTTTTTTTTTTTTTTTTTTTTTTTTTTTTTTGTACGTCAAGGGAGGTAGATGTATTTCCCAACTGTTATATGATACGACATATGTGTGGATATATAGACCTTAAAGGGATTATTTATTAAGTTGCTTTTTCTAGATATAAGATATGAATCATCTCCTATATGCTATGTAACGCCGCTCTTAGAAATATGATATCAATAACCTTGTGATCAAGAACAATAATAATAATATCAGTAATAGAGATAGTATTAGAAGAACTAGAAGTAGTAATAGTAATAGTTGTAGTAGTAGCAGTATTGATGGTAGTGGTGGTAGTAGTAGTAGTAGTAGTAGTAGTGGTAGTAGAAGTAGTAGTAGCAGTAGCACAAGTAGTAGTGGTAGTAAAAACAATAGTAGTAGTTTGTAGTGGTTGTAGTTCTAGTAGTAGTGGTAGTAGTATTAATAGGTCACTGCAGTAGTAGTAAAAGTAGCAGCATAAGTAGTAGTAGTTGCAGAAGAAGTAGCAATAGTAGTGGCATTTGCAGCTATGGTGATAATGATGATGAGCTAAGGCCACAGCATTTTTTTCCTTGAATAGCGGACCCGTCGATATCTATAAAAAAAAGAAAAATGAAAGTTTTTAAAAATTTCCTGCCCATATTGTGACGGCCTCGAAAAAATAGCAAAACAATAACTACAAATCAATTTGTATATGATTCACTTATATCCATTCTTCTGTCCCCAAAACAAAAATAAAATATATTTAGCGGAAATACCTTATACTCTCATGCGTCATGGCATTCCCATTGTCTTTTGAGTCCGTGGTCGTGGACGCTTTTGATCAGTGCAAGCGTATTTCACAATATACGCTGAGTACCTGCTCTGATCTCTGGAAAGTAGGAGGTACACTTGTCTTTATTTGGTGCTAGGGATTTTTTTTTCTTTCTTACCTTTTTTTTTTTTTTTTTTTCTCCCGCCGACATTTCATTATCACCAGACTTGCTCGCTATTCAAGAAGAAAAATAAATAAATGAATAAATTGCTGTGGCTTGACGCTATGGAACATAGATGCGACCTCTGTGCTATACATTTTGTTGGACTAGGTTTTGAGACATTTAAGACTAGGTGGAATTACATTAGATAAAACATGGTAGGTTACGCTAGTTACAGAATAGCTGTGAGAAAACCGCTGCAAATTTACGCTAACGCTTTGCTATAGACATACTACTATCAACTCGCAATGGTAATGAATCCTTTAAAAATATCTTGGATCCGAATCATGAACCGGATCTAGGAATTTAATGGCATCTAAGATGAGCTAAGCCTCACCTTTGGGAAACATTTCATAAAAAATCTGTTCAAACCTCTTTGAGTTATCCTGCTAACCAACGAACAAACAAAACAACGCATAACCTCCTTGGCGCAGGTAACCAGAAGCACTCAGAGCGCATACCTCCGCCGGATCACCAGCAAAATTTAATGGAATATGAGTTCGGTCAACACACGCATAGTAAAAAAAAAAAAAAAAAAAAAAAAAAAAAAAAATATATATATATATATATATATATATATATATATATATATATATATATATATATATATATATATATATATGTATATATATATATATATACAGAACTTTTTGAGTTATCATGTTAACCAACGAACAAACAGACGAACTAACAAACTAACCAAACAAACCAAAATTATAGGCCTAAACTCCTTGGCGGGGGCAATAACAGCAATCATTATGACAATGTCCACAACGGTGACCTAAACACGACAACGACAATAGTAGTTATGATGGTAATGATGATGTTAATGAAAATGATGACGATGATAATAATAACGATGATAGTAACAATAATAATGATAATAAAAAAATAAAGGTAATGATCATAATAATGCTAATAATAGTAGTGGTAGTAGTAGTAGTAATAATAATAATAATAACAATAACAATGACACAGCAACAACATACAAACACCAGTAGACAACTCTAAAAATCCTTCAGAACCCTAAATAAAAGCCCCTATGCCAAGCCTTCTTTCCACCGTCCCCAGAAATAGCTTTGTCCTGCCCACGGCTTTCAGACCATAATTCATGGGCGGAACTCCCTTCATATTTCACCAGGACGGACGATGGGCGAGCAGATCACCCTTGTCTCACCGCGTTCGTCATCGAGTGTCTGCGAGCTCTCCAACTTTTTATCTCGTGTGGATTTACTTTTTTTTTTGGGGGGGGGGCTTTTTTTTTTTTTTTTTTTGGTTATCGATTATATCGTCTGGTTATTTATTTTTTTTCTCTCTTCTTTTCGTTTTTTTGTTATTGTTGATATTGTTTGGATGTTTATTTTCTCGTTTGATTATTTTTATTGGGGGGTTAGTATTGTTTTTGTTGTTTTTATTAGCGGTAACATTGCCTTCATCTTCATCACGATTATTGTGAATCCCATTCGTCATCGTCATCGTCATCATCATTTTGGTCATTGGTTTCTTTATTATCCTTCCCTCATTCCATTTCGCGTAGACTCTCGTTTCATATTTTTATGATAGGATATGAAAGCGAAGGAGTTTGGGCATAACGCTCTTTGGGATATCTAGTCTCCGTTTGTACTGAGGGTTCCCTTTACCTGGCTCTCTCTCTCTCTTTCTTTCTCTCTCTCTCTCTCTCTCTCTCTCTCTCGCTCTTTCTCTCTCTCTCTCTCTCTCTCTCTCTCTCACCCCCCCTCTCTCGCCCTCTCTCTCTGTCTCTCTTTCTCTATCTATCTATCTCTCCCCCCTGTCACCCCCCACTTTTCTCTCTCTCTCTCTCCCCCTTTCCTCTCTCTCTCTCTCTCACCCCCTCTCTATCCCTGGCCTCCTGGAAGCAATAACTCTTCTTAGTCAAAGAAAAGTGAACGGTGTGATAGTCTGCGACTCCATGTCAGCACTCCTTGCGCTCTCCTCCCGAAGACCTGTTTGCGCCCGTGTTGTTCAGGAAATAAAATATCAACTCGCCTTCGCCCATGACACCTCCCTCATCGCATCCTTGGCGTGGATATCGTCTCATCTCGGTCTTGCTGGCAGTGACGCTGTTGATCGCCTCGCCAAGGCTGCCTGCGCAATGGGCTCGGACGACGCCGCTGCTGCCCCCTCCCTCCAGTGCTATAGGAAAATCATGTACTCTGTCGCTCATAATGTGACAGTGCTTCGTAGGGATGCAGAGCGGGATAGCCGTGTTTCCATACAGCACCATGGCCACTTTCTCCATTGTCGTTACTAATATCGCCGACGTGGACTCATGGGGCGTAGACACAATGTTGTAAGTGCTAGGCTACGGGTGGGCTAGGTGTGCCTCACTACTCTTCTTGTACATAATGTAAAACTCCTAATGCCAACACTCTTGGCCATTATTGCTTTAAAGGCCCCAGAGTGTTAATCTTGCTACCAAGGGGTCAGGATCTGATTCAAATATGTGCCTATTTTCTCTCTCTCTCTCTCTCTCTCTCTCTCTCTCTCTCTCTCTCTCTCTCTCTCCCTCTCCCTCTCTCTCTCTCTCTCTCTCTCTCTCTCTCTCTCTCGCTTTACATTAGATTTAATTCTCACT
Source organism: Penaeus vannamei (assembly GCF_042767895.1). Lineage (NCBI taxonomy): Eukaryota > Metazoa > Arthropoda > Malacostraca > Decapoda > Penaeidae > Penaeus > Penaeus vannamei. Next base: position 16,240,699 of record NC_091555.1, read on the forward strand.
CGCCATCCACACCTTGGTGGACGTTAGTTGTATACCTCTATATATTTGTCTTATTGTGTTTATGTGTGCGTGCCCTCGGCGTGCCCTGCGAGACACGAATGCTTTGTAATTATTTTTGCTGTTTTTGTTACTAGCTTATCGCCTTCGGGCGTAATAAAATTAACAAATGAATAATAATCTCTCTCTCATCTATTTATCTAGCTATCATTCTATCTGTCACTCCACCAATTTATCTCTCTCTCTCTCTCTCTCTCTTTGTCTCCCGTTGCCTCCCTCACTCTCTCCCTCCCTCCCCCCCATCCCTCTCCCTCTTCCTGTCCCCTCTCTTTCCATCCCCCTCTCTCTCCCTGCCCCCCCTCTTCCCCCCATCTCTCTCTCTGCCACCCCCCCTCTTTCTCTTGCTCTCTCCCTCTCCCTCTCCTTCACCATATTCGGACATCTAGACATTTATCTATCGTATTGGTCTCCATCACTGCCCACCATTTTTCTCAGTCGCGATGTTCTTATATTACGTCAGCCTTTCACTATTGTCCAATATCCATTACACTTAATGACACACTTCAATTATCTTTTCACAGCCGTGTCTCCATACACTCGACACATACTGAATTAAAAATACGAGAGAATGTGATTTATCAAACGCGGTATAGAAAATATTGCGGTTTGATGATCATTTGGATCAATCTGTCTTCAGGTCCATTTGCTGTTTTGTTTATTTTTTTTTTTTATCCATTTTTGTCTATTTTTCTTTATTCATTCATTTATTTATTTCATTTACTTTTGTGGGCCAACAATGACGGTTAGTTGGATCAGTTTTCGTGTCATTAGTTTTATTTTTATACGTATCCTCTCTCTTATTTTTATCTGTACTATCTCTCTATCTCTATCGCCATCTCTCTCTGTTTATCTATTTATCTATGTATATACCTACCTACATTTTTTATCTATCTATCTATCCATCTGTCTGTCTATTCATCTCTTCATCTATTCTATCATTTTTCTCTCTCATTTTTGAGTGTATGCGTCATGAGAAGAACGTCATTGATATTATGAGAGAGAGAGAGAGAGAGAGAGAGGGAGAGAGAGAGAGAGAGAGAGAGAGAGAGAGAGAGAGAGAGAGAGAGAGAGAGAGAGAGAGAGAGAGAGAGCGAGAGCGAGAGGGAGAGAGAGAGCGAGAGGGAGAGCGAGAGCGAGAGAGAGAGAGAGAGAGAGAGAGAGAGAGAGAGAGAGAGAGAGAGAGAGAGAGAGAGAGAGAGGCCCATCAATATAACAATAAATATAACTTATTCTCAGAAAGAGAGAGAAATATAATAATCCAAGCATCATGAGTACTTGGATATGCTTTTGCAGCTATTTGCATGACAACCTCTGAAGGACGAATTATAACAGGTGCAGTAGTGTGATAGACTGAAAACAGGCTTTTGATCAACCAGTCAATCGCGATCGACTAGTTAGCCGCCCCTGATGTAGAGCAACAAATCTACCTAGGTCAATCCTTCTCTTATAACTGTTCAGATGTTGATACTATCTTCGCACACGTAAACTATTTTTTTTTATACCGATGAGAATGATTCATTCACGAAATATCAGAAACTATTACGAAAGTATGCCTGGTATATAATTATAATGATCAATTAGATATAATGGAAACGAATGAAAAATAAAGACAAAAAACAACCAAAAGTTATTTGTTTTCAGCACTTAGTGTATTATGATTGACGCAAACGCTATACCAGTGCCACTTTAATAAAAAAATATGTACGCAGACGCCGGTGTGCGTGACTCATACCGAGCCAAGTTTCAAGAAGAATGAGGTACATTAATACAATACTATAATTTACCTATCAGCAAAACAAGGCTTAGTTTTTGCCATATATATATATTTTTTATATCGCAATTATAATAATGATAAATTAATAATAACAATGGCAATGATAGTTACAATGACAATAATATAACACTGATAAGGATAATAATGTTATTAATAATAACAATAATAAATAGTAATAATAATAATGATAATGACATGATGTCTTTCGGAAAACAGCAATAGATGATGCGGTGTAGGTAGAGAGGCACTGGAAAAAAATGTATAGATAAATAAATAAGTA
>NC_091555.1:16307809-16310309 GCF_042767895.1 Penaeus vannamei
TCTCGCAAAACACGGAATGAATCTTAAAATGACGTCCCTTGAGATCACTGGCCAGGGAGGGACACCGATGGCCGCCGGGTGTGCAGATATGAGCTTTATCTTGACCCTGATTCGCGCTCAAAGAGGATGGGCGAACGGACATACATATAGATATGCAACACACGCATACACGAACATATACACATAAAGCACACATACAAACAAACAAATAAACACATATATAAACAAACACACAGCAAGCAAACGAAAACACACTCGCACAGGCATATGTAAACATATGTAAACACAATAACAGAGCATACAGATAAGCAAACAAACTAAAAACACACTCGCACACAAACAAACAAACACATATATAAACAAACGCTCAGCAAATAATCCAAAAACACACAACAAACAAACTAAATACACACTGGCACGCACACACACACACACAGACAAGCAAACACACACGCACGCACGTACAAACAAACAAACAAACCGTCCCTTTTCTCCCCTTCCTCCCAAGCACCCTCTTCGTCCTTCTACCAACAATACTAAGGTGGGGGTAAAAGCTCGTATAGCGTTCCGAGTCCTACAGCCCTTCCGCCCTTTGATGAGTAGCATATAAAAACAAAGTTATCTCTTACTTACTCCTTTTCCCCTTCTTCGTCTCGAAATACCAGGGTAATTTTTGTCGCCCCAGTACCTTTTGTATCAGGAACGTTTGTGTTCGGAGTCAGGCTCGGAAAAGATGTTGGGTATTTGGCCAGCTCGGTTTCATCAACATTTGATGCCATAAGGGTCTTCATTTTTTTTCTTTCATCCACTTGGAGCGAATTGGAACTTGGCGAATGATCCGGAATAGCGGGTCATAAGTCGATGGATAGTTGTTAGGAACTTACATATTGAAAAAAATGTCCTATTCTTAGATCATGATCAAGTCTATATCACTATATGAAACAATTTCTTTATACAGACGGAAATAAGAGAGAGAGAGAGAGAGAGAGAGAGAGAGAGAGAGAGAGAGAGAGAGAGAGAGAGAGAGAGAGAGAGAGAGAGAGAGAGAGAGAGAGACGGACGGACGGACGGACGGACGGACAGACAGACAGACAGACAAGCAAACAGACAGACAGACAGAGAGACAGACACACAGAGACAGACAGACAGACAGACGGACAGACAAACAGACAGAGAGGGATAGAAAGAGAAAGAGAGAGACAGAGAGAGAGAGAGAGAGAGAGAGAGAGAGAGAGAGAGAGAGGAGAGAGAGAGAAGAGAGAAAGAGAGAGAGAGAGAGAGAGAGAGAGAGAGAGAGAGAGAGAGAGAGAGAGAGAGAGAGAGAGAGAGAGAGGCGGACCGACAAACAGAGAGAGAGGGAGAAAGAGAGAGAGAAACAGGCAGACAAACAGACAGACAGACAAACAAAGAGAGAGAGAGAGAGAAGCAGGCAGACAAACAGACAGACATATAGACAGAGAGAGAGAGAGAGCAAAGAGAGCAAGAGAACAAAGAGAGAGATAGAGAGAGGGGGTTGGGGAGAGAAGGGGAACAGAGAAACTAATTTACATTAGGCTGAAGTCAAGGAGAGAGTCAACAGTCAGCTTTTAATGAACACTTTCGTACATTGTAAAGTAGGAAAGGCGACGATTAACACCTAGTTTATGCAAATATTTTTATCCTACGTCTTTGGTAATATTTGCATAACTGTGGGCCGTGGGAGTCAGCATTACAAACCGTATTTACTGTTCCAATATCAACCAATTGACATTTTGAGTTAATTACATGGACCGAGGATCATACTGTTATTGAGAGGGTCATACCACCCACCCACCCAAACACACACACACACACACACACACATACGAACACACACACACACACACACACACACACATACAAACACACACACACACACACGCGCACACACACACCCTCGCCAGGTCCCTTCGTCGAGGCAGTGGGGGAGACTGGCTCCTCAACACCTAATGGCCAAAAGAGGGTGTTTAATGCCGTAGACTTCCAAACCCTCTGCATCAGTGACCACGTTAAATATGTGGAGCGTCTTTAGAAACCGTATAACACCTTTTTATAGGAGGGTGGAAAAGGGTAAGCTAGGGAGCGGGGGGGGGGGGGGTAGGAGAGAAGCTGATCCTATGGACTGAGATCGAAGGATGGGAGAGAGGATAGGAAGCAAAGAACGGGGATAAGTGTTAGAATTAAGAGATGTAAAGGGCTAGGATAGGACACCAGAGGAGAGGGTAGAGACTAAGATATAAGCTGTGAAGGAGGGAAGGCAAAGGGCTGGAATACAAACTAAGGAAGGGGTAGGGGTAGGGGACAAAGGACTGAAATAGGATCCAAGAAGGAGGGGTTAGTTATGGTAAGCTATAGGTACCTAGAATGGGAGAGGACAAGGACGGAGATATAAAGCTAGAATGTGGAGGGGGGTGGCTAAGAACTGAGAAGAGAGCCAAGAAGGGGAGGGCCAAATGAGTGGGGATAAAAACCTGGGAAAATG
>NC_091555.1:16327809-16332809 GCF_042767895.1 Penaeus vannamei
AGAGAGAGAGAGAGAGAGAGAGAGAGACAGAGACAGACAGACAGACAGAGAGAAAGAGATCATATTGCACGCTAGCTCCTCACTGTACGAGAAACAAAAGTTAAGGAAATATATTCTGATCCTAGTTCTGGTTTAACGTAAACTTAAATTCATGGTTATCTTGGTAAATATTTATCATGCTTCATTCATTCTTTAGAAGTTAGGTTTCTTTAGGATAATATTCCCTGGTCATTTCAGCTTATATATAACTAGGTAGACCGATACATAGGTAAACAGATATAGACTGATGGGTAGATAGAGATATAGAAAGACTGATGAATAGATAAACAGAATGACAGATAAATTGATACAGATTATCTAATAGATAGATAAACAGATAAGCTGACAAATTGACGGATAGCTTAGATAGACAGCTACTGATTAAACATGAATTCGGGTATATTTAAAAGTTTTTTAATATCACGTTCCCCCACTCATTACTAACACTGAGCCAACGCGAGAATAAGACACAGATTAATTACGCCCCAAAATGAAGCTATAATATCACACGAGTCATAATGATTAAAAAAGAGTCAACAAACAGCGCATCAAAGGCGATTATTGTCTGCCTTCCTCAGAGACACCCGAGAAGCTATGAGACGAAGACAAGTTCAATGGACACTTCAAGATCTCTATTACGGAAACCGGATTTATTGAAGAAGGCGGCATTTCTCTCTTGTCTTTGATCCAGCTTGCGTTATGGTGTTTTTGTGCTTCGGAATGTGTCTAAGTTTAGGTTCGATATTCACTCAAGGCTTAATGAAGTGGGGCCGAGAATGCCGATTTCGATACGATGTTTATGCCAACAATATGATTATCATCATGAACAACATTGTTTTTATTATAATTTGTTTCATATCATCATCATCTTTATTATTATTATTATTATTATTATCATTATTGTTGTTGTTGTTGTCATTATAATTATCATTGCCATTATCATTATTGTTGCTATATTTCATTGTTTATACTCAAACATTTGTATCAACACAACTATATTGAAGACAATTTCCTTTATAATTTGCCGTTTCCCTTCGTTTTCTTCTACAAACATCTCAGTTCCTAGCATGTAAAACTAAGGAAAACATGATACCGATTTAATTCACATATCATTATCATTATCATTATCAAATTTATTACACTTGCTTTGATTATTATGTTATCATTATCATCCTTATTATCATTATTATTTAATAATTATCATCCGTATTATCATTATTATCTTATCATTATCATCCTTATTATCAGTATTATCTTATCATTACCATCCTTATTATCTTATCATTATCATCCTTATTTCTTATCATTATCATCCTTATTATCTTATCATTATCATCCTTATTATCTTATCATTATCATCATTATTATCTTATCATCATCACCCTTATTATCATTATTATTTCATCATTATCATCCTTATTATCAGTATTAATATCATCATTATCATAAAACCAACTTCCTTCGTAATCTGTATGAACAGGATATTCAGCTCCAGTCTCTCCTGAAGCCGATTCTGAAGGTTTGTCCACGAAGAATTCTTCCTCGTTCTTAAAATCACTCGACCAACCTTTATTCCCAATTGGCACTCCTTTTAAACTCCATTTTCCTTTCTTTTTCCTCTTTCTCTTTTCCCCCAAACTGCGTCTCTTCCCTCCGAGTGTAATTATCACCTCTCCTTTTCAGCTGTTCTTGGCCTCAATGTCAGCTGTGTCTTTGTCGCACGCCTTTCCTCCCGTGGAAACAGCGGCTCTCGTGGTATTTCTTTTGTGCACACGTGGTGGCAGACACACATGACCAGAACAGGAAAATATCCGTTTGTTCATTACACACTCTAATTATCTCTCTGTCTTTTGATCTGATACCAAGCCTTTTTTTTTTTTTTTTTTTTTTTTTTTTCAAGGAATATATCCATTTGTCCATTTCACATATTCTAAATATCTGTCTTTTGATCTGATATCAAGCCTATTTTTTCAAATCTCTCTCTGTATCATTTGTCAAAAAAGTATTTGCTTCGTTGTAACTCACATTATTGCAAATGACCTGTTCCGATTAATCCTCTGTAATTAAAAACATGAATAATCACTTCATGACCAGTGTTAACGGCATCATTTTATCATTATTTGCGTTTTGGTATCATCATTGAAATTATTTATGATCTTCGTTACTCTTATTATCATTATTTTTATTATTCTTTTCATTGTTGTTACTAATACTTTTATAATAATAGTCATACTACTACTACTATTAATAAAAATAATTGTTACTATTATCATTTTTATCCTTATTATCATTATCTTTATTATCGTTGCTAGTTATCACTGATATTATCACTGTGATTATCTTTACCATCATTATTATCACCGCCATTATTATATAATGCTAATGCTAATCATTATTGTTATCAATATTATCATTATCATAAATGTTATCACTATTATCATCAATCTCTTATCATTATCATCAATATTATTACAATCATTATCATTATCTTATCATCACTATAATCATTGATTATAAATACGTATTATCACTATCATCAATATTGTTTCTGTTATCATCATTATCATTGCTTTTGCTATCGTTCTCATTCCTTTAAAACTGCATTATTTTCGGCACCGTGATGATCATTAACATTACTTGCATTAGCATTATCACTTTTATCGTCAACGTCATTTAGTCTTTTGAATGATAAACAACATCATGGCATTCCGTGAATTAAAGTGATTAAACAATTAATTCCATCTGCATGTCATATTTCGAATTCCGCTTGCGCTAAGCCGTGGGATAATGACGCCTGTTTATTCCGGCTCACACAGCAGGCGCCGATGCTAAATAAAGCTTGCAATATCGCCTGCATTATCAAATCATTATTCCGCGGAGGTGCTTACGTCAGCGCGCTCTACCGGCTTCTCAGGGGAGAGCTTGGGTTTAGCAGTGGATTAAGCTTTCCTCGAGTCGAACGAAGCAGTCTTAATTAAGTCCGATACGTGAAGAATGAAGTCAGGGTGAATCCGAGGGCCTACTTTCGCAGAGCGTGAGGTAGGAAAGTTTTTGGCGAAGGTTTTGGCGCAGGGCATTTTCCCGATCGGCGTTGGCGCAGGACTTAAGCGCAGAAGCAGAGGCCGCTGCAATGGCGCTGCTCTCTGGCGTGCGAAAGACGTTGATTCGTTCTTTGCCATCCTCCCTTTTCCTTCCTTGTCCCTTTCCGTCGCATTTGGCCGCAAGTGCTTATTCAGCAAAACGTCCATTGACATTCAAAAGCCAAAGTTGCATATCAAAAGCATTCCCATACCAAGAGAATCCGGCATTGTGCGAAGCAATTAAGTACCTGCCAGGCGCAGTCAAGGCGAAGGCAAAACTGAGCACAGAATCTTTTAGGAAAAGAATCTCCGGCGCAAGACCAGCGTCAGATTCCCTCTGGCCAAGAAGCGCGTGTAGATTTCGGGCAATGTCCCTCTTAAGATATCGGATAGACTTGCGTAAGATGGACGCGAGGGCTTGCATGTGGACGTAAGATAGACTATGAAGTGACGTGTTAGAATATTTCATTTAAATGTTTTGCCAATATGTGGAACAAAGGGAGCGATCAACAGGCAGTTCATTTCGCATTAATTTCTTCGATTGGGCTTTTGCAAACATATAATCATTACACGCCCCAGGGAAATGAGTAATCGGTTTGTACATAATATTACACTGAAATCTCATCGTCTATTCTGCCCTGATAATCATCGCAAGCTATTTGAAAATGTAGACTATAAATAAACGTGGGATCAATGGAGCGATACTTCTCGAATATCAGCTGTTCGGAAATTCTGTCCGAGATCGTAACGTAAAAACACCATGATATCAACAAACAAATGTTAAAGTCTTGATGGAAACGGCAAACCAGAAGCCACCCTGAAGCACTTGTACTCTTTATCCTTGAATTTGGCTGCTTGCAAGTACCAGTCGTTCAAATCTTTAGTTTAAGCCAAAGTGGAACAAAAAAATCTCATCTTTCTCCCCTGCCAGGAAGACGTTTAACGAACCTTATGAGGTTATTGTTTCCGGACCCGCTTCGAGGCTCTTTCATCTTGCGAAACTGCTTCGGGTCCTGTGATTTGTTCAAACACCGAAACCTCAAGAAAGCCAAGAATGTGGATTCATTTCCTTTCTTTCTGTGAATTACGGCACTGGAGGGGAACCACAGCTGGAGTAGGTGTAGAAAAAAAAGAAAGAAAAAAAAAACGGAAAAACAGCAGAAAAAGATTATAAGATGTTTCTTTCTTTCTTTCACGAATGAACGTGTGGAAGAGGTCGAACCGTAAAAAGTGGACAGGAATCTTTGGTTGCAGGTGCGATCGGAAGTCGTGTGGCCGCAGGGAAATGCTGGTGCTATTGTTTGAAAAAAGCTAGTTATGTTTGTTTGAAAATCGATATCCAATAGTAAAAGAAATGGAAGAAAAAAAGTGCTTTTGAATGAATGAAGAAAAAGGGAAGAGGTAGATTAGAAATAGATAGAAAGGAAGAAGAGGGGGTTTTAAGGGAGAGAAGGAATAGATAGGAGACAAGGGAATGATAGACAGGAAGAAAGGCAGGAGAGAGAGAGAGAGAAGAGAGAGAGAGAGAGAGAGAGAGAGAGAGAGAGAGAGAGAGAGAGAGAGAGAGAGAGAGAGAGAGAGAGAGAGAGAGAGAGGGGGGGGGGGGGGTCTTTCCATGAATGTGAACAGAAACGCCTAGTATCCATGAATTTAAAGACAGAGATGACATCTTAATAGTACTTCTCTCATGAATAAATGGAAAATGCTCATTAAGGGGTATTAACATATAATGTAGGCACTTGATTAGGGAAGTCTAGAGGGAACAGGAATAATGGATGTAAGTTCATATGTAAGCTGAGGAAACAAAGAATAAATGGAAATACAAAAACAAATAAAAGGGGAAAAGGGAAAATTCGAGATTAATGGAACAAAGACAAAATT
>NC_091555.1:16350309-16352809 GCF_042767895.1 Penaeus vannamei
TATCCTCCATTCCTCTGTTTCTTTTTTTCAAGCTACCATCTCTCTCCTTCTTCTCTTCGCTTACTGCTCAGATCCGCAGTTTGTCCTCAGGCCTATCCTCAATCCTCAGGCATTTGTCTTATCTCCCTTCTTTCCTCCCTCCCTTGTTTTCTCCCTTCATTCGTTCCTCCCTCCTTTTTCCTCATTCTCTCTCCTTTTCTCCCCCTTCCTTCTTCCTTCCCTCTGTTTCCTTCCTCCTTTCTTTCCTCCCTTCATTTATTCTTCCCTCCTTTCTCCCCATTCTCCCTTCTTTCCTCCTCCCCCTTCCTTCTTCCTTCCCCCTGCTTCCTCCCACCCTTCTTCTTTTCTTCCTTCATTCACTCCTCCCTTCTTTCCTCATCCTCCTCCTTCCCTCTTCCCTCCCTTCATTCATTCTCCCTTCTTTCCTCCTCCCTTCTTCCTCCCTTTCTCCTTTTCTCCCTTCTTTATCCTCCGTCATTCACACCCCGTCCTCATACCCCTGGGGCCAAGGTGCTGCCACTGCTGTTCGGAATACAAACCCGCACTCATATTTAAGGGTACGTCGCTGGTGTGTGTGTCAGCTCGTGGCTCTCGCCCTCGTGTTTACTTAATAGAACCGGACTTCCCCTTGCAAGTAAGGAGCAGGATCGACTTACTTAACCATAAGGAGTTTATAGCATAACCATATATCATGTATGCTTAACCATGTATATATGATATATATGATATGTATCCATATATCATATATGCTTATGTATTTAAGATATGTATGATATATAACCATATATCATATACTTATTCATAAGTAGATGTACTTATCTGGTTTCGTTGTTTTATTTATGGAGAAAGGAACGGTTGTAAATATTGAAATATGAGAATCGAAATTCAGATTTGAAATTGATATTTGATGTTATTGATGGAAAGATATAGTCTGTAAAATAGTCTGGATTTTTGGGTGTTGCTTTCTCTCCATACTCATTTTAAAAAGGTCTGGATTTATTTTCACTTTTATATCTAGTTATCGTTTTATCTAATTAATCAAGTATCTGCCTGTATCCTATGTTCGTATCTATTTCGGATGATAGATAAGTTAAAATAGTACACGGATGTATAAATATATAGCAGGATAAACACACGCCAAACGCGCGCGCGCGCACACACACACACACACACACACACATACACACACACACACACACACACACACACACACACACACACACACACACACGCACAGACACACACACACACACACACACACACACACACACACACACACACACACACACACACACACACACACACACACATACACACACACACACACACACACACACATGTATATGTATGTGTGTGTGTGTATGTGCGTGTGTGATTGTATATATGTAGATACATATTTAGATATATAGGATCTATAATGTATTCGATGTTACGTTGATATGTACCTCATGTTTGTCTTGTAAGCATGAACTTGAATATACTGTATAGTATACAGAAGTATATCCACCGAAACCCTGTGTGTTCGTTCACATATGTACGTATTTCAACACACACACGCCCACCAAAAAAAAAAAAAAAAAAAAAAAAAAAAAACATAATACAAACGAAAGAAAACATCAATCCTGACAACGCAACCTTTTCAAACCGCAATCCTCGCCAAAGTCTCTCCTTTTTTGCCAACATTTTTAGCATTTACCTCGAGACTCGCTTTTGCAAATATTTCGCAACAACGCATATGCCTTCTCGCTCTGTTTTACCTTGGCATTTTTCCCTCCGTCGTTTCGGTTTTAGCGAAGTCAGACGTCTCAGAAGGTGAGGAAAATGGGGCTTTCCGAGGCGCGTCGGGGAATCGGCGGAGAGAAAATAGAGTTCGGGAAAGCGAGGTCTGGTCTGCGTCGCTGTCCGATGGTGGTGGTGGTGAGGATGGTGATGATGGTGGAGGTGATGATGGTTGTGGTGGTGGTGATGATGGTTGTGGTGGTGGTGATGGAGGTGAGGGGGATGATGGTGGTGGTGGTGATGGTGGTGGTGGTGATGGTGATGGTTGTGGTGGTGGTGATGGAGGTGGTTGTGATGATGATGGTTGTGGTTGTGGTGATGGTGATGGTTATGGTGATTGTGGTAGTGGTGATGGAAGTGGTGGTGATGGTGGTGGTGATGATGGCGGTGGTGATGATGATGGTTGTGGTGGTGGTGATGGAGGTGGTTGTGGTGATGGTGGTGGTAATGATGGTTGTGGTGGTGTTGGTGATGATGATGGTTGTGGTGGGGGTGAGGGAGGTGGTTGGGGTGATTGTGGGGGTGGTGATGGAAGTGGTGGTGATGGTGGTGGTGATGATGATGGTGATAATGGTGGTGGTGATGGAGATAATAAGGATGGTGATGGTATTATCATGATGATGGTTATGTTTATGATGGGGATGACGGTGGTGTTGATGGTGGCGATGTTAATGGTAATGGTGGTTATATGTATGTTAGATAATGGGAAAATGGGATATAG
>NC_091555.1:16357809-16362809 GCF_042767895.1 Penaeus vannamei
AGTGAATATTGCGTTACTTTATTGACAAGAAGTATAAGTATTATTCTAAAGTGAAATCGAAAGGCTTTGTTTGTGAAATGAGATTGAATGTTTATTAGATGTTGCTACGTCCTCTCCAACCCTCTGAAATGAAGTTCAATCCATCATTACTGTCGTGATTATTTTCATTTATTCTCGAAACAGGATATACGCAATTATAGAACTGATTCACTACGGAATCCTATTCATTCTTTTTTTCAGCTTTTCATTAATAAAATCACGTATTTGATGAGACTGCAATATCATTGATGCAATTTAATAAACAAAACATAATAAAATAAATGTATAACTAGATAGAGCAATATAGAAATGAATAAATTAGCACGAAATATACAAAAGGCAAAATGATATAGTGACGTATACCAAACATTTTTTTTTTTAAGTTGATGCATTATGATTTTTCAATTTACATTTCTTTCAAGCGTCAAGGAATTAAGATTTATTTTATACACAAAAGTCTCAGATTCTCTCATCTCTATTGTTCGTAGTATATCCATTTTCCATTACGTGATTGCCTAAAGCTGTTATTTGTTGTTGACATTTTTGTTTCTTTTTTAATCGAAAGTCCAGTGTTTATAATCCTTTCACTGATCTTGCACTGTCAGTGTATCGTTTAAAAAAATCAACAATAACATTATCTTTATCAAAACGTTTACACGCAGTATGTATATATACGAAAATCTAGTATTTCTCTTCATTTCCTATTGCTACTGTTATTTCAAATCTAGCTGGAGTCTTCAGTCGAAAAGATTATAAAATGGCAATGAACGAAAGTACAAATTGAAATATATAAAACGTTATAAATTGTCGATTCCCTTTCCCTTTTTATCTCCCGGAAACCCGCCATCTCTCGATTCATTTACTTTATTCATGATTTCTCACTTACATTCACTCAGACAAACCTTTTACCATTTCCCTCCCAATAATGCCGAATCCAGAGTGCCGGGGGAAGAAGAGGCTTTGCCGATCGTCCACAAAAGATCATTTTTTAAAAATCCGTAATACGAAAAGGGTTGCCCTCTGTCTGTCTCGAACTCCAATTCCCTGTAATGACTAGCTAATGAGATTTTAGTTCCATTGGTGAAATTACTGTTTTGATTTTTTTTTTTTTTTTGAGGAAGCGTTTGTTTGGTTGTTTAAAATCAGTTGGTGATATAAAGGATTATCATTACTGCTACTATAATGGTCATAGTTGTCATTAGTAATTTGATGACGGTTATATCATTGTCATAAAATAATGGTTACCTTCATCATTATTGCACACTATTCTTGTCAATATTATTACTGGCATTGTTATTATTCTTGTTATCCTTTTCCTTTCGACATTATTACCATTGCATGCAGTAGGATTATGTTCCTTGTTGCTTTCGATCGGTATTATCAACCCCCCCCCCCCTCTCTCTCTCTCTCTCTCTCTCTCTCTCTCTCTCTCTCTCTCTCTCTCTCTCTCTCTCTCTCTCTCTCTTCTCTTTCTCCTCTCTTCTCTTTCTCCTCTCTTCTCTTTCTCCTCTCTTCTCTTTCTCCTCTCTTCTCTTCTCTCTCTCTCTTCTTCCCTCTCCCTCCCCCTACTTCCTTCGCTCTCCCTCTTTCTCTCTCATTAAACAGAAAACTGATTTTAGAGAAGAGCAATTCTTGACACAGATAGTTCAGTGAATAGTCTAACATAACTCGGAATTTCAATCACTTGTTTGCTGAAATTCTAGAGTCAGACTCGGGTTGCAGCGGGAAGCGGTACTTAGACAAGGTTCAGAGCACCAGAGAGGTAAGGAAGCCAAATGCAAAGAGGAAAGTCAGACACAGAGAGAGAGAGAAGCTGGAAGGAAGGGGGAAGGGGGGAGAAGAGGGGAAAGAAAGAATGAATTGGAGTGAGAGAGGGAAGGAGACGGGGAATGGGAGGGAGCGAGGGGAAGGTGGAGAAAAGGAAGGAGAGAGAGAGTGAGAGAGTGAGGGGAAGGCGGAGAGAGAGAGAGAGAGAGAGAGAGAGAGCGAGTTAATAGTTTATAAAAGGAAGAGTGTGTCAGTCAAAGGAAAGACAAGTGTAATATGGACAGATGAAAAAAAGATAAATAGAAAAAAAGAAAAAAATAGGAGTAAGACAGCGAAGGACAAATAGATGTTAATTTATCACTAACGACTAATTCATAAAAGGAGGAATGAGGTAAAATGGAAGAAATTGTGAAGGGAAGGTGTGAAGCAATACCGAGAGGATCAACAGTTAATGAAAACAAATAGCTGTTGAAATGATTACACAATCATGATCATAATAATGATGATAATGATAGTCTTGAGAATATTAATATGCTGCTGACCATAGTTATAAGGATGGAGATGATGATGACGGAATAAATAACAATAATGATAATAACAAGAACTGCAATAACAGTAATAACCATGATAATCATATATATATATATATATATATATATATATATATATATATATATATATAATAAAAATAACGTTAATACAATATCTATGGTGTAATGTTAAACAACAACAACAACAACAACAACAACAACAATAATAATAATAATAATAATAATAATAATAACAATAATAGCAACAACAATAAAGATGATAAACAACAACAGTGACAATAATAACAATGTAAATTATAATGATAATGATAATTCTGATGATAACAACGAGTGATGTATGAAATGGTATGAAATATTTGCTCTAAATTCCTGAATTTTCTCTGTTAACTTTCTTTTTCACATTGTTCTTATAGTGCACCATCAAAAAGAGAAAGAAAAATAGAACTGCTGACTTTTCTCTGTATAACACGTGATCAGTCTCTTCTTTCAAAAGAAAAGTGTTATAAAGCAAAAACTTATTATAAAGGAAAAAACGTAGGTCTTGTTCGCAAAAGCTACATGGATTTATTCCGCACACATATATCTGCGAACAATTTCTAACATGGAATTGTGAATACAGTTTGTAAAATTTGATAAGCCATTTAGATTGGTTGGGTTTGTTTTGCAGACTAACAGAGTGATGCCCCCCCCCCCCGCCAAAAAAAAAGAAAAAAAAAAGTGATGTTGCTATCAGAATCGTATTACTTTCCCCCTTGTCTTAAAAGTATTCGGTCTGGCATGTACACTCAGAACTATCCGATGATATAGTTGTTTATTATCTCTGCCAAGGAGGTTATGTTTCTGGCAGCGTTGGTTAGTTTGTTTGTTCGTTGGTTAGCAGGACACCCCAGAAAGTCATTAACAATTTTTTTGATGAATAAAGGTAGGAATGAAGGGGACTGTCTGCAAGAGGATGAACGTGAATGAGAAAATTATAGAATTTGAGCAAACATTGAATTTTGTACTGGACAGATTCTCAGCTATGGATGTGTGTGTGTGTGTGGGGTGGGGATCGTTTCACATAAACATCATCTTAAATTTGCCTCAGCACAAACTATTAACATATACTGTGACTAAGATATAAAAATTCTTACTATCGATTTCTTTGGGTAGTGATACTTGTACAAACACATCCATCAATATATTTTATACGCCATTATACGCCATGGAAGAAATTAATACGTCTTTATGTTGCCTCTACATCCTCTTGCTTTCTAGAAAAAATACTAGGCTTGTATACTATCCCCGTCAATTAAATATATATTCGTGAATTGTCAATTACAAATAGTCACGTACGAATAAAGAAACTTGTATCGAAAACTATCAATGTTAATATCCTAACAAAAAGATGGGAAAACAAAAACTATATACATCTGCATATAACCTTCACACATATAAATGTATATGTGTTCATGTTCACTTTCATGTATCTATCAATTCTACCAGGATGAATTATAAAAAAATGTCCCCACTTTGACTTGCCTTAAACATTATACTTCAACCCCACTTGTAATGCAGTCTCTTTTATCTCGCATAAAGCCTTCAAAGCTAGCAAAAAAAACGTAAATTTTTCTCGTTTTTTTCTTTTTCCTCTTCCTTTTATCTTCATAATAAGATGTGAGTGAAAGGAGAGGTGCATTCTACCGGCTTACCATTTCAAAAGCTGAAACAATATTTGGCAAATCAGAGCTTGATTAACAAAAGGAGAGACGAAAAAATATTGCACGTTTTACCTGTCTCCAAAGTCATAGTTGCATCTTTCTGCATCGTAATCCTCTGAATGCTCTGGCTTCTGGTTTTCAATTATTCTCTGGACAATATTTCGTATAGATGCGTTTTAGAACGACAAAGAGAGAAAATGTGATAGTCAAATTTTAATTGTATATTGTGGACCTTGTTCATAATACATGATACATGGCTGCATTATTTGAACTGATTCTTTTTGTAGTCTGTATAACGCAAAATTTCAGTAAAATATTTAAACAGTGAGTTAGTTTTTTACAGACTCGCTCTCGGCAGTGGCCACAAAAATCAAAATACGCAGTAAAAGTGACATAAACGTTTACAAAAATGATTAAAAAATAAATGAATAAAAAGAGGAACCCCGCAGATGCGTCAATCTACAAATTGTTTAAGCACTCTCCATCAGGGACATTGCTCAAGACAGCGGCCCTGAACGTGTCTCTGGTGAAGTCAACTGTCATCTGCGTCGTTTTAAACATGCGAGCAGATAAAACACGAATAAATTGCGTTAGTTTCTACATCGGATGCATTAGGTTTTACACTGACACATTAACCGCGATACAATTATGTTTTCAGACATTAAAAAATGACAAACATCCATATTGTCATAACTGTTACATGTAAATATATGATATTCATATTAAAACATATTGAAATTAGGGTTAGAAACATTCATGATTTCTGAACAATGTTCACCAACAATTATTTACGACAACCTTGACATAAACTTTGCCTATATGTACAATCTTTGTTCTTACCGTGCAGACATGAATGGGAACAGCACAGAAACACTAGTGAAGAAAATGAAAGTAAGCTACAATGGATAGTAATTTTTTTTTTTTAATAGTCACGTTGTATAAT
>NC_091555.1:16400309-16407809 GCF_042767895.1 Penaeus vannamei
GTCGCGCTACAAGCAGTTCCGAGACAAGTGCACGAAAGGAAATACCAAAGACGAGAAATTTATCATTCCAATACTTGAACACTGAAAGAAAGCTATGATGACTCCCTGTTTTATATGTGAATCCTCTGTGCTGCCGTGAAGACATACAAACGGTAATATTTGAATCCAAGTGTTTGTCGCCAATTGCGGTTCTAGTATAGCGTCTCTCAAGGAATATTTTACTCTTTGCCAATCATCTGATAAAAAAGATGTTGCCATCTGCCTTGAGCACAATCGGAGAGTAAGAACAAAAGTTTAGAATTAAATGAAGAAAATCATAGTGTGCTGTCTAGAGCATTGTTAACTAATCATTTTTTTCAATATATATTTTTTGATGTGTGCACTATTAGCCACATGTCTTGATGTGGTTATTTGTCAAAAAAATGATTTCTAAAAAATCCGTAAAAAATATACAAGGCAGAAAATTTGGAACACTGTAAATTAGGTAGCTGTATAGTAGCATTTTCAAAGCAGCAGTGACTAAACCATCTTGCAGACAGCCAGCTATTTCGAAACAGGACTATCAGATATAGTAAAATGATGGAAACACTCGTTGAGAAGTGAAAAACAAAAAACTAAAACACACGAACAAATATTCTTGACAAAGTTGCATCACTACACAAGTTTAACATCTTTGTTTATAAGGGAAGTGAAAAGATGAATAAAGTACCTCGAACATGTATTACGTAGAAGCACAAACTCTTAACCACATGATCAAAACATCTCTGCGAACAACATCAGTGTAATGCAAACACGATTAAACTCCAAGAACTCCCTCGTGCCTGGAATATATAACATAACAGAAAAATAAAACAGAAAATATACACCAACACACAGACAATCAGGTCAAGCTAGAATGAACGAGTAACCAGGAAAAGAGTAAGAGTTCTAAAAAGAGCGAGCTGTGCTTGGAATATATAACACTATAAGCGAGAGTGAGAAGGAAAAAAAATAAAAAGAAAACAGAAAACATGCTACACCACACAAACAATCAGAAGTCAAGAAAGAATGAACGAGTAGCCAGGAAAGGAGTGAGAGTTCTAAAAAGAGCCAGCTGTCTGGATGATGAAACTATATAGTCTACCACTGTCCTTTGTTCTTGTCACTGATACCTGTCAGGTTGCAGCCATAGAGGGCAGGGTTGCTTGCACAGGATCACCCGTCTTATGTGTCTGTGTGTAATATATATTTTTGAATGTCAGGAAGAACCAAGAAAATAAAGGAAGAAAAATGAATAATAATAAAAAAACACGGATACAATTTTGCTATTGTGTGAAAAGGTTATTGTAATATATTAATAAAAACTACACTTTCTAAAATAAGATCGTTTCCTTAAGCCAAATGTACCATACATGTAAGAATAATTTCTAGCTGTCATTTATTGGCAGAAAATACACAGCAGGTGGATGGATTAGGGAATTGCATGGTCTTACCCACACGCTATGTATACACTGTGTCTCCCAAGAAGTAAAAATGGAAGAAGAGACAAAAGGACACTTATTCTAGTTTAAGACGATAAAGATAATTCCAATGTTAGTAGTAGTAAGTGTGATGTAAATGATAAAGATGGAGGGGATAATGAAACTAATGATAATTACGGTAACGATTATATTCTTATTGATTACAGCGCATTATTGATGATGGTGATATAGTAACACAACTGATAATAGGGATTTTGTTCACATTGCGAATAATAATGGCATTTAAACATTAAAACCAGTAGAAAAATAATTACTCATATACTTAGATAAGAATGAATTACAGAAATGATAAAAACAGCAAAACCAGTGAGTTATATCTTATACAGTATTAACACACATACACATACATTATATATGAGTGAGTGTGTGTGCGTGTGTGTGTGTGTGTGTGTGTGTGTGTGTGTGTGTGTGTGTGTGTGTGTGTGTGTGTGTGTGTGTGTGTGTGTGTGTGTGTGTGTGTGTGTGTGTGTGTGTGTAGATAGATAGATAGATACATAGATAGATACATATCTAATAAAGATGATAACTCCAGTATCATCAATAATAAAAGTAATCACATTAGAAATATAGAAATATTAACAAGAGTCATCATCATCTCCTTCACAAAGAAAATGATAATAGAAATGATAGAGATGGCAGAATCATTCCTACTGTTAATAATAATGATAAAGATTTTGGAGAAAATAACAGTAATAACGTGATAAGCGTGATCAAGCTGAATCTAATGCGACTGATGATGATCATGATTATGGTAATGAAAATAATAATAAAAATAATAATAACAACAATAACAATAAGATGATAATAATAATGATAATAACAATAATAATAGTGATAATTATGATAATAGCAATAATAATTATGATAATAATAATAGTAATAATAATAAAAATAATAAGAGAATAATGATGGTGATAATGATAATAATAACAATAGTAACACAACAATGACACTATTAGTAAAATAATAGTAATATTAATGACAATATGAATGATAATAATAACAATAATAATGATAATAATAGCTGTGATGATGATAATATTTATTATGATGAAAACTCATGGTGATAATAATAATAATGATGATGGTAACGATAATAATAATAATAAAAACAATGATACTCCAAGTAAGAATGAAAACCACTCTCACAAAAAATAACATAAAAAACTACAGTAACATTAATAGTGATAATAGAAATGATATTAATAAAGATAATAACAAAAGTAATCATAATATCAATTAATTATTATGGTAGAAATAATGATGATGATTATGATAATAATGGTAATGATAATAATAAAAACAATAATAATGGTGATAATTATAATAACCATAATAACAATAATGTTAATAAAATAATATTGATAGTAGTAGTAATAATGATAATAATAATAATAATAATAATAGTAACAATAACATAATAATGATAATTATTATTAATATAGTTATAGTTATAGTTATCGTTTAGTTATAGTTATAATAATAATAATAACAATGATAATAAAATGACAATAATGATTATGATAATATTAATTATAATGATTACAAAAATTATAATAATAATGATGATGATAATAAAAATTATAATAATAATGATGATGATAATAAAAATTATAATAATAATGATGATGATAATAATAATGATAATTATGACAATAGACATAATGATAATAGTAATAGTAATCATAACATAATAATAGTAATAATAACGATAATAATAAAGGTTAATAATTATAATAATAATAATGAAAATATGGAAGAAAAACCCACAATGGACAAACTAGATTTATTGAGGAAAATGAGAACAGTTTCGGAATCGTCCTCGATTCCATCTTCAGGTCCGAATCGAGGACGATTCCGAAACTGTCGTCTCACTTTCCTCAATAAATCGAGTTTGTGTATTGTGGGTTTTTCTTCCATATTATCAACACGGTATTGTGTTTTTCATTGCAATAATGATAATAATAACAATGATAATAATAACAATAATGAAAATATTAATAATGATAAAAAGAATAACGATGATATTAGTAATGATAATTAAAATAATAATAACAATGATAATAATAACATAACTACTAAAAATGCTAGTACTACCTACAACTATTGATGATAAAATTACTGATAATAATGATAACAAGAACATTATGAACAACAACAATAGGGAAAATAATGATAATGAGGATTGTGGTGGAAATAACAATGATGATTACGAAAATGATAATAAGGATGATAATAATAATAACAATAACAATAATGATATTGATGATGCACATATTGATAATAATAACAATAACAATAATAATAATAATGATGATGACGAAAATAATGATGATAATAATAATAATCATAGTGACGATAAAAATAACAATGATAGTAATAATGATGATAATAAAAATTATAATAATAATATAACTAACAACAACAACAATAATAATGATAATGATAATAATACTAATTATTATTATTATTATTATAAAAATGAATAACAAATAACAATGATGATGGTAACAAAGATGAAGATAATAAGTAGTATTAATAATAAGGACAACCATACTGATAATAATAATAAAATTGATAATAATAATAATGACAACAAAACAAAATTGATAATAACCGATACAAATAAGAATGAAAGTGATGATATTATAGATTAATAAAGGAATAACAGAAACAGAAACAATAACAGTAAGAAAATCACGATATTGATATTCATAAAATCATAATAATGCTAGTAACAATAATAGTGACAGTAATAATGGCAATACCAATAATTATGATTATAATAATAAAAAAATAAATAAATAAATAATAATAATAATAATACCAGTTTTAGTAGCAATGATGATGAGGATTATAATTATAATGATGAGAATTATATTAGTAATTATGATAACAAGATTCATAATAATAACAACAATAATGATAGTAATTTAAATGAAATAATGATAATAATAATATTGAATGTAATTACAATAACAATATTGATAATAATAATGCTATTTATGATAAAATAATAAAGTTATAATAATAATGATAATAATAATAATAATAATTGATAATAGTAATTATAATAACAATAATGATGATAATAATAAAGGTAATTATAAAAAATTAAAATATCTGTAATAAATTAGATAATTTTAGTGATAACAATAATAATAAAAATGACAACAGTAATTATGATAATAAAGCTCCATAAACAACAAAAAATGACGACAATAATTCTTATATGAACCACCATAATGCAATAACGTCAGAATAGCGATAATAACAATACTACAAGCATTAATGAAAATTGTCAGAATGATAATGATAACCATGACAGTGATGATGGTGATGATGATGATGTTGCTGCTAATGATGATGATCATATTGATAGTGATGACGATGGTTATGGTGATGGTGATAAATGATACGGATAATGTTTACATGATAAAGGAACTTCATTAAAGAATTTTAATCACAATTATCAAATAACCATCAATTTCATAACCTTGACTTCTTGTTCCCGAAAAAAATAAATAAATAAATACATAAATAAATAAATAAATAAAAATAAATAATTAAATAAATAAATAAAAATAAATGATTAAATAAATAAATAAAAATAAATGATTAAATACATAAATAAAGATAAATGATTAAATCAATAAATAAAAATAAATGATTAAATAAATAAATAAAAATAAATAAATAAATAATAAATGCAACGATGACAACTATTGCAAATGGTCAATAATACTTGTGAACATTTTTTCTTTTTTTCCGTCTCTTCATAATGAATGGCAATGCCCCCCCCCTCTCGAAATTATGTTTTCGAACTCTTGATGTATTACCATGTTGAAAGTTTTTATTTTAATGCTGCAAATGTTTTAATGTAGCAAAAACACTAATTTCGTTTGAATAACACAACTGTCAATTAACCACCAGGGAGTTTTGTTATTAATGCAATTTACAGTCAGTATTTTTCACATTCATAAATGTTCAAAATATCCTCAATTCTCGCGATAAACAGGAATAGATAGCAGTCGTGATAAATATTTATTCTGAGAATAATAATGAAAACAGTTTTGGAATTATATCAAATGTAATATAACCATGCTTTTATCATTAAAGTTGATATGCACAGCAATACCATGTCATGATTACAACATCTGCAAAATGATCATTCTGACAGCTTAGCGGAACAAAGCCGGAGTCTCTATTTACTATTCTATATCGGAAATTAGACAATGGATGCAATGATTACGATGCAAATGTATAGATGAGTCTGTAGATGCATATTAATAAGATGCACGATCACATTACGTACATATTTACTGAAGCACTGAGGGAAACCGTGCCCGTGTCCCCTTCCCCTCCGACCCATCACGTGGAAGGGCTGCCCGGTGTGGGTTCGTGTTCGACTTCGGTGAGCCAGTGACCTTGCATTGTGTCTGTACAGGAAGAATGTAAGAAACTATTTTCCTTAAAGAAATATTCTACCTCAACCTGAAATTTGTAAAGGCTAAAGGATAATGATTACTTTGGAAATGTGAACGATAACAGGTACTATAAAAATAAAAGTAATTGTGATAAAGGCGATGGTATTAGGAAAAACAGAAAGGCAGATTTCAAATATCTGTGCAGTGCTTTGTACAATACGCAAGAGGAATGAATACGCCAACGATGATAGCAAGTTTATATTGCTCTATACGTAATATAATTTAGTCTCCCCTCATAACATACTGTAAATCAATTAGTGCATAATTATCCTGCCGTTTACAACATATATCTTCAATTCCGCTCTAATAAAAGCTCCATAAGATGTAGACTCAGGTGCTCGAGAGTCCACTTATAAGACTGATTTGGCATTTTGAGATAATAAAGTCCTATAATGTTTTTTTCATTGGCAATATCGAAGTTAATGGTGAAGATTTGTAATTCTGAAATATAACAATGGTAATTAAAACAGGAACTGGAAAGTTTTTATTTACGAACTAAAACTCATTTGAGGTGGTTTTCTTATGGTGTAAGTAACATATTTTTAAACAGACTAACGTTCTTTTCTAAAAGAATTCATATAAATTATTCGAAGGTTATGCGTTTCCTACCACCATGCCAAAGTTAAGGCATGATGCCATTTACGAGATCTTATAAAAATCCTATACAAAGCCTATAGGGTGTTCAAATTTTAATGCATAGAAGTGATACTGACAGACACTTTTTAGCACTCCATCGATGGTAAAAAAAAAAGTCAACTTATTTGAATGTAATCTCAAAGTTATCTGTAATTGCAATTTTGTGTCTATGCCCAGACTTCTGTGTTTGTGCATTAAATGGAATTTAATAGCCAGAAAGATTCTTCGCTTGGTTTTGTTCAACTAATTCTCATTTTTTTTTTTTTTTTTTAATTGGCTATCGAAAGTCAAGGACATTACCCGAGGATTTCCTGTTATTCTGAAGGAAAACCAATCGCATTTGTGTGTATTTCAGATAGAATACGTTTATTCTAGCCCTTTTTTATGTTAAAGTACTTGAGGATTTTTATATTTTCTTTTTCTACTTGAACGGAACAATCTGTTCATCGGCTGACACCTTTTCAACCGGCTGGGGGCTTTTCCAACAGAATAGAGCAAAACCAGTAGTATGAACTACAATGGCGTATATTTGACATTTTACTTGTTCCAGACAGAATCGCCATGATTTTTTTTTCTTTTTGTCCTTGACTGATTTTCACATAAGGCTGACTGGGCTGAACCTAGTGGCCCTCCGGAAACAGAGGCTCACGAAACCATTTTTTTCTTCTCTTTTAGTGATAAATGTTTACCTTACGGATTCGGCAAGCGCGCCCTGCCCGTCACTGAAATTAATGTATTGAAATCCTCTTTGATATAAGAGGCAGCCAGATTATCCTATAGGCTTATGTAGGGCTCCTCAAGTTTTAGGGGCCTTGATAAAAAAAAAAAAAAAAAAATCTGACACACGCATACACACA
>NC_091555.1:16432809-16435309 GCF_042767895.1 Penaeus vannamei
ATTACAATTACCATTATTATTATTGTTATTATTATTATCATCACTATTTATTTGTAATTAAGTTATTATTATCATTATTGTTGTTATTATTATCATTACCATCCTCATCACCATTATTATTCTCATTATCGTTACTGTGACCATTTCCAGTATCATTACTCCCCTATACACTGGCATAACAAGGACTCTCCTTACAATGTTCCTTGAATAAAGGTCCCTTTGGACTCATGTTAGAAAACATTATGATTTAGGTGCTTAACTCAGTATTCTAGGTGTTCCTAGTAATGCTGTCTTATGTAGTAACTTACTTCGTATTATGCCTCCCAATTTTTCCAATCCCTATTGCAAATTCTTTGTCACACATCCCACGACACCAACTTTCCGTATTCCGTATACTTTTTTGAGGTTATGGTTATTATCCCCTAGGGCAACAATATCTATTATCCAGTATCCCTGTACCCGCCTGTGCTTGAGTCTATTTTTAAGCACCGACTATAGTTTTCATGATTGTAATTTTGTACTGACTATTGTTGACTTTCTCCCTTTTGGTTCCTCTCAACCATTCTACCTCCTGTTTTTTTTTTTCATTCCCCGTTCAGTTCTCGGTACTGCTTATTCTGGTTCATTTACACCTTGACTTGTTTGTACTAGTTTGTTTTCTGGTCATATATCTTCATCTTGATCGCATTTGCTCTAGCATTCGTTTTAACTCTTTGGTTTCCGTATTCTGTATCTATTTTGTGTTTTTGTTTGGTTTTCTCTCTCTTTCTCGGATATTCATATCTCTCTTCAGCTTCTTAATATTTAATGTCACATTTTAATTGTCTCTACTACCATGGTTCTGTCCTTATCTGATGGTTGCTTTCTTTCAGCCAAGTTCTTTTGTTGCAAACATAATAGCAGCTTTGATCAAGTTATTTGTCTCATTTTTTATGCTTTATCGCCCTCTTGACCTTTCATGAGATTGTGATCAACTTTTATAAACCGTAAACTGCGACTTGCAGCATATGATGTGAAGTATATTTTAAAAATTGGAGGCATATATTTCGCTTCCGTATATCTTGAAATGACTTTTAGCGTCTCAGGCACATGCACTACACCACTACGCCTGCATTAAGATAAATAATGGACTATGATTTAGTTTTCTTATACTTTCTATGCAATCTTTCGTTTATAACAGAAAAGAAGTATTGAGAATTTTTTCTGTGGCGATAATTTCGCACTACAGGTATGGCAGCCGGAGCCTCATTACGCAGTTTACTTTAATTTACTCTCACGATTTCCTTGATTTCTTCGTCTGTCCTACAACCTCTCTTTCTTGCTGAACACTCTCGATACCTATACCTTCCACTCAACCATCTACAAATCCTTCACCACAATTCGCTTTAGTATCTTCTTCCTGTACCATTTTTTCCTGGTGATCTCCAACTTGATGTTTGCTGACTTTCCATTCTTTTTAATCGAGTTTGCTTCGTCACACACTCTTTGTTTCGTTGTCTCAGTCCTCCATCCATTTTTTAATACTACTCTGCCTATGACCCCTTACCGATTTATTTCGATAGTAGCATTCAATGGCAACAATGTTCGCTTTTTAATTTTCATGTTTTATTTTTATTATTTCTTTCTAGCAAATACTGGATGATTATTCTTAGGCGAGAACTCATCACTTATCGATCCGATCTCATTCACGCTGTTGACTAAATCTTCGTTGCTATTTTTATGATGATTGTCGTCATTATTATTTCTTCTTCTTTTTATTTTGTTATTATCATCTCT
Organism: Penaeus vannamei; assembly: GCF_042767895.1. Taxonomy (NCBI): domain Eukaryota; kingdom Metazoa; phylum Arthropoda; class Malacostraca; order Decapoda; family Penaeidae; genus Penaeus; species Penaeus vannamei. Next base: position 16,434,586 of record NC_091555.1, read on the forward strand.
ATTTATATTATTACTATTTTGACTAGCATTTTTGTTATCATTATTATTATCATTAATATTATCATCATTAATATTATTATCAGTATTATTATGTTTACTATTATTGTTATTATTATTGTCATTATTATTACATTGCTATTATTATTATTGTTGTTGTTGTTGTTTTTGTTGTTGTTGTTGTTATCATCATCATTACAGCATTTCATCATTACATCATCATCATCATAATCATCATCATAATCATCATCATAATCATTATCATAATCATTATCATCATTATCATCATGATCATCTTTATCAACATTATTATTATTAATGTTACTATTAATCTATTTCAAACGCCGTTTAAAGATACACTTTACACGTCTATTGCTGTTGTAACACAAAATACCAGTATCTAACTTTCAATAATGACAAATAATCGTATACTCTCCAGATGATATGACGAGTAACTTCATAGAACGGTTTGAAGATGATATCCATACTACCCGTTTCATTGTGGATAGTTATGATGATGGCAAAATGTTATTAATGAAAAGAATGCAAGTAGTACTATGCAAAACTCTTCTACTACTATTACTACTACTGCTGCTGCTGCTGCTACTACTACTACTACGGATGTTGCTGCTGATGATAATGCTGTTACTACAATTATTACTCCTCTCATACCATTACTACTACTACTTTTAATGCAATTGATGATACTTCTACTGTTTCACGTGTT
>NC_091555.1:16445309-16447809 GCF_042767895.1 Penaeus vannamei
CAGAGAGAGAGAGGAGAGAGGAGAGAGGAGAGAGAGAGAGAGAGAGTCAGAAAGAGAGAGAGAGAGAGAGGGTCAGAGAAAGACACAGAGAGAGAGAGAGAGAGAAATTCAGATAGAGAGAGAGAGAGACAGAGACGGAGAGAGAGAGACAGAGACGGAGAGAGAGAGAGAGAGAGAGAGAGATAGGGGGAGAGAGGGAGAGGGAGGGAGAGGGAGAGAGAGAGAGAGAGAGAGAGAGAGAGGCAGGGAGGGAGAGATAGAGAGAGGGAGGGAGGGAGGGAGAGAGAGAGAGAGAGAGAGGGGCGAGTGAGAGAGGGAGAGGGAGGGAGAGGGAGGGAGGGAGAGAGAGAGAGAGAGAGAGAGAGAGAGAGAGAGAGAGAGAGAGAGAGAGAGAGAGAGAGAGAGAGAGAGAGAGAGAGAGAGAGAGAGAGAGAAAGAGAGAGTTCGAGAGAGAGAGAGTTCGAGAGAGAGAAAGAGACGAGATTCTGTTTTCCAAGGAGGCTTTTAGCAATAACGAATTTAGACCCCCTTTTCATTTGCTGAGAGCTTTCCTCTATTGGTATAATATTTTGATATATGCAGATCTCCTATCGAACTTTGCTTCTGTCACCCTTAATTTGAATAAAATAATTTAATATAGTATATAAAGCGATTCAGTATAAAAAAAAAACGGCCCATGAATATTAAATTAATTAAGGAAAAAAGTACGAGGGCCATTAAAGGCAAGTAAATTCTTTAAGGGTTCTTCCGTTCCCTTCATTTATTAATCAGCGGACTGTTCTTCCGTATTTTAGCTCTTCCTACTGAGCAGTACCCGCGAAAGACAAGTAAATAAATAAATCAAATAATAATAATTATAATGGCTAAATAAATCAAATTATCATGCTGAATAAAAGAGAGAAAAAAAAACGAATCAAATAAGATGAAGATAATAATAAAGGAAAATGAGAATAAAATATAAATGAAAGTTACTTATGAATCATTGATCACATCCCTCTTATCTCCATATTTCGTTTTATTCTTTCAATCACTTCTTCTTCTCCTCCTCATCCCCCGACATCCTCCCGCCCACAAATCGTCTTTGAGACACCGCGCCAGATGTTCAACTGCTGTCTTTATTCATAAAACGTACTCCCTTTTTGCAATTGACTACAAAGCGTATGTTGCAGAGCGGGATCCCAGAATGGGTGAACCGCGGTCTTAGGAAAGAATGAAAAAAAATATAAACTGGCAACTCACTCAGGATTCTAGAGTACTCGGCTCTCTTTGTAAAAGATAATATAGTGGTGTTTATAAACGTTTTGTATTTTTAAGGGTCATGCGTATTCCTTATAATTTTTTCACTAAAGTCTGGTCCTCTCAAAAGCACTCATCTTTTTCAAAATAGATGGTTGTCGAGTCCACTTTTTGTGCTTTCATTTATCTGTTTATCATTATTTTTTGTTCATTTAATACGGCTTTACATTATCCACACTTCATCCCATACTAAACATTTTCTCATCCTCATTATTGTTCATTGATTATTGTTTTATCGGTGTTCATGAACTCATGAAATAAGCACTCATCATTCACTCTGCAAAATATCCCGTAATTATATATAAATTTTATAAAAGAATAACATGAACCAAGCAATAAGGAAAGGAAACACCAAATATACATATCTCATCAGTTTACGAAAGAATATCAAAAACACATATAACATATCCGTTATAAGCAAAGTAAATAAACCGATTTCCTTCACATACAGTGAAGAATAGCAACAACTTCACCTACCCTCAATAAATGTGTAAAATGGAAATAAAGTAAATACGAAAATTGGTGATATGTATAAACAAAATATAAAACGAGGCTACAAGATTCACATCAAAATGGGTTTGATGAGAAAAATAACAAACAAATAAATAAATAACAGCATACCGAGGAACAAATTGGCCAGGCTCTAAGTGGTTAAGATGTAGATGCTGCACCATGGCGGGGAATCCCCTAAAGTTCCCCGTTTCGCAAAGGCAATCAAGCGGAAGTAAACGTTTCCACTACATTTACAACTGCAGTGCAACCTTGAGACGACGTCCTGTCTCGGAACTCGGCTTCGCTTAGGCTCCCGCGAGCGAGATTCCCTTGCGCTGCCTGTCTGTCTGTCTTTCAATCTGTCTCTCTGTCTGTCTGTCTGTCCTTCAATCTGTCTCTCTGTCTGTCTGCCTGTCTTTCTATCTGTCTCTCTGTCTCACTCTCTGTCTGTCTGTCTCACAGTCTGTCTCTGTCTGTCTGCCTGCCTGCCTGCCTGCCTGCCTGCCTGCCTGCCTGCCTGTCTGTCTGTCTGTCTGTCTGTCTGTCTTTCAATCTGTCTCTCTCTGTCTCACTCTCTCTCTCTCTCTGTCTCTCTCTCTCTCTCTCTCTCTCTCTCTCTCTCTCTCTCTCTCTCTCTCTCTCTCTCTCTCTCTCTCTCTCTCTCTCTCTCTATATATATATATATATATATATATATATATATATATCTTTC
>NC_091555.1:16467809-16470309 GCF_042767895.1 Penaeus vannamei
TTATGTATGTACTATAGGCTGTAGTCAGCGATTCAAAGGAGAGGGTGACACTCCATTTGCACTCGCTGCGAGGAACTGCTTTACATTTCCCCAGGTTTTATTTCTTTGCTCTCGCTTTTATCTATTTTTATTAAGGACTAAATGCTCTGTCGCACTAGCTTCCCCCATGTATCGCATGCATGTTGAACGCCTCCCAGACGAAGATGACAGTCACCGTTTTCGTGACTAATATTCGTACTCATCGCGGGATATTTGTGTTTACTGATAAGAGAAAAGAGGTTCATGTAAACATAATCTTATATTTTATTTTTCCTCCTCACAATATATATATATATATATATATATAATATATATATATACACGTACATATATGTGTGCATGTGTGTATGTGTACATGTGTGTGTGTGTGCATGCGTGTGTATGTGTGTGTGTGTGTGTGTGTGTGTTTGTGCGTGTGCGTGACCGTGTGTGTGTTCGTGTGTATATGTGTGTGTGTTTATGTGTATCTCTATCTCTATCTATCTATCTAATTACATATCGAAATACAACTACTCGTGTGATTCCTGGGGCGCCAGGTCTTTTTACGTGGGAGTTGTGGAACTATGCTAGTGTGGCAGGGACGGACGATTTGCATGAGCAGAGTTCATAAGGAAACCCAAAACCTCAAGAAAAAAGTGTGACAAGGTCAGTAGTTGGCATATTTCGCTTATCATCTACGTCTTACATTTTACGAATGAGGCTACATTTTACTGGAGATAAAACTCACTGATATATATGTGTGTGTGTGAATATATATACATACATACATACATACATATATATATATATATATATATATATATATATATATATATATTTTATATATATATATATATATATATTATATATATATATATATATATATATATATATATATATATATATATATATATATATATATATATATATATATATATATATATATATATATATATATATATTTATATATATATATGTATTGTTTGTGTGTGTGTGTGCTGATTAAATTCCTTTTCGGGATATTCCTTATTTTGTTTCCTCGGGGAATTAACTCTGGACAGCTTGAAAGATTTATACATTACTTGTCTCGATTACATTAACTCTGAATGTTGTTAGAATATATTCAGTGGGGCATTACTAGTTTGTTTTTACATTAGCAGTTACCGGTTGTGCCAAGCCTCTTTTCCAAGTACTGCTCAGTTCATTTCAGTTTTATTTAGTCTTTTTCCGTGACGATTTATTTTTCTTCTACTTTGAACTATTTTTGAGCTGCTTTTTCATTGTATTTTGTTGCTGTACATGCGGTTTTACTTGTGCTTTTAACCTTTTATGCAATCTTTTACTTTTATGAATTCATTTTTTTTTCTTTGCATTGTTTTAACTGTTGCTCAACTGTGAACTTGCTATGACTTTACTTTTTTTATCTGATTTATTTCTTTATTGCAATCGCCTCTCTTACATTTTTCCTGCTTTCGCTGCTCTTTCAGACTTAATTCACTCATTCTCTCCTTACAGTTTTAGAAGAACGGAGTCATTTTATTGTTTTATTTCTGCTTTTACTGTCCTTTTTGGTTTTATTTTACTCATGTTTTTTACCGCTGGTTCTAACGTCAGAATATATATGCTGTCTGATACCCAAGTCCTTCCTCTTGTTTTTATGTTTTGTTTTGTTTTTGTTGTTTCCTTGTTATTATTATGATCATCTTACTGCTCACTTATTCAGCTTCTCCTACTACTGCTTCTATGACTATTCATTCTTTTCCTGATAACTATTGCTTTTCTTCTACCGCTTCAAATAATATTCCCTTTACTGCTGCTGCCTGTGCTGTTACTATATCTATTGGTACCGTTCATCATACTATCTTTTCATTACTACTAGTACCGCTACTACTGCTCCAACTATCAATGACTCTACTACTGTTTTTTACTATTACTGCCTCTACCTGCTTGCAGTAATATTGCTTCAGTTACTGCTACTTCTACTAATTTTACTACTACAGCTACAACTATCGCTTCTACTAGTACTGTTTGTGTATGAAAAAAAAAAAAATATATATATATATATATACATATAAATAAATATATATATAAATATATATATATATATATATATATATATATATATATATATATATATATATATATATATATATATATATATATATATATATATACATATACATATACACACACATGTATGTACACCTGTATGTATACGTATGTATGTATGCATGTATGTGTTTTGTTTTTGCGCCTGCGTGTTTTGTGTGATGGGAAAGGCCTCCTGTGAACAATAACTGGACGGCTCGGACCAGTTCAGTATACGAGCAACACTGCTTGAATCTGCTGGAGCACTGCACAAATACCCTTTAAAATCCTTTTAAGCTCAGGGCAATGGAATTCTAAACATGATGGCATTTTGAAAATCTAAAAGTGGATATTTTTGGCCCACATTAAGCATTCGTACCAGCAGACCTCTGAA
>NC_091555.1:16475309-16477809 GCF_042767895.1 Penaeus vannamei
TATCATCATCATCCTTATCAACATTATCATCATCAAAATTATTATCATTATCACTATCAACTTCATCCTTATTATTATTATCATCATCATCATCATCATCATCGCCATTATCATCATCATCATCATCATCGTCATCGTCATCATTATTCTCCTTACTAACATCACTTTCATAAGAATTATTTCCACCACTATCACCGTTTTCATTGCCTCTGTTGTCGTCACCAGTGTCCATATCACACAAAGCTTATATATGTCCTGCATCAGATCACACCATCCTTAAACACAGTCCATAATTCCCTCACCAATAAGAGTATATTCAGAGCAATCACCTGAACACCAGATTGACAATGTTTTTATATCGTTGGCTTAATTTTTTTCTTCTTTATTTCAGAACAATGATGACAATCCTACCTTTGATATTGGAGTTACTGCAGCAAACGATAGAGTATATATTTTCTCTTCTTTACATTTTTTTCTGATTTAACCTTCTCGTATTCCATCAAAGTCTTGAGGGTTCTTATCTTGCTCTCCATCTTCATTCGTTGTTGATATTATAGACTATATTTTACTACTTTATATCGTTTGTTTAGAAGCACGTGGGACCCAAGGCTTATTTATTCTGGTCGAGAGGTACTCATGCTTTTGTGATACTTGCTCCTCCTATGTGATCTTGCTTGGAATCTCAATTGACTCCAACATCTTCACCCTTTTCCTACTCCTTCCCCTCACCCATCTTTTCCTTCTCTCTCGTTTTCTTCCTCTTGTCTACTTGTACTTTAGTCTTTTTTTGGTTTCCATATCATCCCCACGGGGGTATACACACATTCCCTCATATTTCTCTAGGTCATCGTTTTTATATACATATAAAGGTTCCATTCTACTTAAGAAGACTTTATATACTTTTTTCCCAACAATCTTTTTCACAGGTAATCCTTCCAGAAAACAAAGAATCCTACACTAACACCCTACTCCTTAACAAGACCGGAAAGATCTCAGCGGAGGAGGAGGAGGAGGTTTCTTAGAATCAAATTTGTCAGATCTCGAGTTCCGCGGAATAGCCGTTGCGAGATAAATTCCTTCCTTGCGAGAAAACGTCTTGTCGATCCGGTGTCCATGTGAGATAACTTGTTCGGGCGACGTTTATTGGTTCGCTTTTCGACGGTCATTGACTCTTTCCGACGTTTGCCTTTTGACTTGCTCGCATTTTTCTCCTCTATAGCGGACTGTTACGAGATCTACGGGAGTGCATTGGGCTGCTGAGGAGGCCAATATCGGTCGCGATGTAAGGTGGTCCGCTGGGGCCGTTCCTGGTGAAATGCTGGGGACGGAAAGACCAGCAAGAGTTCCTCTCCATCTCCATATATACATAAATGCATATATATACATATACATATACATATACATACATATAAGTATATACATACATACATATATATATATATATATATATATATATATATATATATATATATATATATATATATATATATATGTATATATATATATATATATATATATATATATATATATATATATATATATATATATATATATATATATAGATAGATAGATAGATATATATATATATATATATATATATATATATATATATATATATATATATATATATATATATATATTCTAGATAATATATAGATATAGACACATATATACATATATATATATATATATATATATATATATATATATGTATATATATATATATATATATATATATATATATATATATATATATATATATATATATATATATATATATATATATATATATATATATATATAAAAACACAAACACACACAGACAAACACACAAATATATATATATATATATATATATATATATATATATATATATATATATATATATATATATATATATATATATATATATATATGTTTGTGTGTTTGAGTGTGTGTGTGTGTGTGTGTGTGTGTGTGTGTGTGTGTGTGCGAGAGAGAGAGAGAGAGAGAGAGAGAGAGAGAGAGAGAGAGAGAGAGAGAGAGAGAGAGAGAGAGAGAGAGAGAGAGAGAGAGAGAGAGAGAAATATATATATATATATATATATATCGGAGAAACTCTGCGGACATACACACCCAGATTTAACTTACTAACGTTAATACTCAAATTGTTAATATTTTGATTTTCTATGGAGGATCAATTATAGGTACTTGATTTTATTTCTGTGGAGATTATTTTAAGGAACAAAAAATGAAAAATAAAGAGAATGAAAGCTAAAAAGAAAAAAAAACATTCTTAAACATTCATGGAAAGTTTGTTGATACTGCCAATGACTATCCTCGTTGATGTTTGTTCAGAATGACATCTTAAAAACTTTACATGTCATTTTTGTGTTGGTTTATTTGTTCATTCGTTTTTCTCCTAATCTTTGTTTATTTATTTATTTTTGCTTCAGTCTTGTAAAGGGCATATTGGATGTGTTATTACAGTTCATGATATAGTGTTTCTTATCGCTATTGC
>NC_091555.1:16517809-16520309 GCF_042767895.1 Penaeus vannamei
AAGGAATTATCACATTTCTTATAAACAGTACGAAATCAGGTCATACGTAAAAGGCGTTTACCATTTCGTGCAAAAATGAAGTCAGTGTAAGTGATGGGAGAACGAGAGCTTTACCATGCCCGGTAAACATGGTCTCTTGCTTGAACAGCAGTAAAACAGGTACGTCCGAACAGTGGCTTAGCTGGAGAAAGGTTTTATAGAGGAGGGGATGGCTTCCATTCAAGACAACAAGACATCTGCAGCACGAATTGCTGCTTGGCCACGTCTTTGGAAAGAGAAGCAGTAGTCGCCAAAAAGAAGGCAATGAATATATATATATATGTATATGATTATATATCTATCTATCTATCTATCTATCTATCTATCTATCTATATCTATCTATCTATCTATCTATCTATCTATCTATCTATCTATCTATCTATCTATCTATCTATCTATCTATCTATCTATCTATCTATCTATCTATATATATATATATGCAGAAAAATGAACAGATACATACATGTACTGTATATGTTTATATACATGTATATATATATATATATATATATATATATATATATATATATATGCAGAAAAATGAACGGATACATACATGTACTGTATATGTTTATATATATACATATATATATGTATGTATATATGTATATATATATATATATATATATATATATATATATATATATATATATATATATATATGAATGTTTATTTACTTTCCCCGAAGAATGCAGGTATACATTGGTGTGTATATTTAACAATCTATCTATATATCTATCTATATCTCTCTATATATGTATATATATACACACATCCACACACACACACACACACATACACACACACTCACACACTCACACACATACACACAAACACAACACACACACACACACACAAATATATGTACACATACACCCTGTTTATCTATCTATCTGTATGTACACCCATGTATGTAAGCATTCACAAAGCATATTATGAAGCGCTCCTTGCACCGCCAGAATATCCCCGGAGAACAGCTCGGGAAGCGAGGCGTGAAGGCTAAGGTGCCTTTGGACTCGGCGAAGGACCCCATTCGCACCTCTCAAACGCCCCTGAAATCCAAGGCAGCGGGTCCTACACGTGTACAGGATAGTACGTGAGCTGAATACAGTGACAGCTGAACATCGCGTGGATCGACTAACCGGTGCCGAGAGAGAACGTCACAATAAAAGGAAAAATAAGAAGAAGAAAAAAAAGAAAGTCGAGAGATGTTTACAAAAAGAGAAAGAAAGGAAGAAAAGGTCCAAGCGCACCAAAGCTAAAATAAAACGGTAACAATAAAAAGAAAGAGAAGAAGAAGAAAAAAAAAAGGAAATCGAGAGAAGTTTACAAAAAGACAAAGGGAGAGGAAGAAAAGGTCCAAGCGCACCAAAGCAAAAATATAACGGTCACAATAAAAAGAAAGATAAAAAGAAGAAAACAAGAAAGTCGAGAGAAGTTTACAAAAAGAGAAAGAAAGGAAGAAAAGGTCCAAGCGCACCAAAGCACAAAGCTAAAATAAAACGGTCACAATAAAAAGAAAGAGAAGAAAAAGAAAATAAGAAAAGTCGAGAAACGTTTACAAAAAGAGAAAGGGAGAGGAAGAAAAGGTCCAAGCGCACCAAAGCTAAAATAAAACAGTCACAATAAAAGGAAAGAGAAGAAAAAGAAAAAAACAAAGAAAGTCGAGAAACGTTTACAAAAAGAGAAAGGGAGAGGAAGAAAAGGTCCAAGCGCACCAAAGCTAAAATAAAACGGTCACAATAAAAAGAAAGAGAAGAAAAAGAAAATAAGAAAAGTCGAGAGACGTTTACAAAAAGAGAAAGGGAGCGGAAGGAAAAGTCCAAGCGCACCAAAGCACAAAGCTAAAATAAAACGGTCACAATAAAAAGAAAGAGAAGAAAAAGAAAAAACAAGAAAGTCGAGAAACGTTTACAAAAAGAGAAAGGGAGAGGAAGAAAAGGCCCAAGCGCACCAAAGCTGAAATACAACGAAGTACAAAAGGGTCTCACGAAAGAGGCTCGCTGCGAGGGCGCTGACGGGTGACACGAGCGGAAATATTCCTAAAAGGAGGGGGGGAAAGTACGGAAAAAATAGACCCTCGAGGACGACCTTAAACGAAAACATAACGCCGTTGTATCTTATAAAACATAAAGAAAGGACGATTAACGCTTAAAGAAACAATTGCTGAGATATGTTAGAGAGAAATATATTGTGTATAAAGAAAACCAAAGTAAATACTACCAGATTGTTCCTTTTCAGTACAACATTATACCAAAATCCACATATCAAACCTTTCCATATTTATGAAAAGAAAAACAAAAAAGACAACCTTTAGGTGCTAGGGAAAAAATATATATACTTTTACTGAGACACACCCTCATATCTATATACGAATATACATATACATATATGTTTGTGTGTGTGTGTGTGTGTATGCACACACAATATGAATATGTATATATATATATATATATATAT
>NC_091555.1:16565309-16567809 GCF_042767895.1 Penaeus vannamei
CAGGGACAAAACAGATATAAAACACAGTAAACAAAAACACACAAAAAAAGAATAAATAAAATGGACAACCACCTTTTCTCACATATACAGAGTCTTAATCACTTAGCTCTAGATTGCGAAAGACACATGTAGGGGACCTCTAGGGACGGATACAGGGGCTCCACATCAATTTGACACAGTTATGAGAATCCTAGAAGATACGTGACCTTTTGGTGCTAGTAATTTCCTTACAATTCTGATTTCCCGTCGTAATATATGTATTCCATTCGTTCTCTGTGCGCTCTTTGGCCGATGGAATGTTTATAAGAAGTGAATAATTAACATCATTCCTTTAACTTTTAAGTGGCATGTAGCGTAATTTAATTTTCTTTTCGGGAAAGGCAGGCATCGTAATGCAGGTCCAAGAATCGGGCGGAGGGAATTCTGCGTATCTGAGGAGGGCGGCGCGCGATTCCGCTTGTTGTTAGAAGTAAAAATAAAAAACTGTAGCAGTCGGCAGAGGCACTTTCATCTCATAGTCAAAATGTTTTTCCATCGCTTCATAATCGGAATTAGATCAAATCATAAAGCAAATAATGACTGTTATTTATTTATCGATTTGTAATTATTTATTATTATTAACTTTATTTTTTTTTCTTCTTCTTCTTTCTTTTCTTTTTTTATTAAAAAACAAATGTTTGCGTACTAGGTCAAGATTTAAAAAATAAAACCTCAGCTGAATTTAAATCATGAAGAAATAGCTTATCTAAAGATAAAGACCAAAGATATCACATTCATATTGATAACCCATAAAAATGTTCCTAGTGACCTAAAGCGAATATATTATTTTATAATATAATATTTCTCTTAAAGTTACATGTCTAACATATATGTACTCATGTCTCATTGCTGTTGCAAAATTCCTGTCCGCGTTGCAATCAAAATGAAATGGGAAAATCACAGAAGCGACACCTTGCAAAAGATATTTTAGAAGTTGTTTTGTGTTCATTTAGGGCGACCTAAGCACCAATATATGTCACGGGGCTTTCGAAGAGTAGCGAAAAAGATGGTGAGAAAGAAAGACGAACAAAAAAGAGAAAACAAAAGAAATGGAAAGAAGGAAAAAGACAAAGTAGGATAGAGCAATATGAAGAACTATCTTTTTAAATCTGTATAAAACAGAAATACTGGAGAAAAATATGAAAACACAATCCGGCCTAAGTGGGGGGGGGGGGGACTAGCCATCCAATGTAATTGAAATCTAACAAGAATATATAGAGCGGAATGAACAGGATTTTCTTCCAGTCATTGTATGTTTACATATATATATATATATATATATATATATATATATATATATATATATATATATACATGAAAATGTTAGATATATATATATATATATATATATATATATATATATATATATATATATATATATATATATATATATATGAGCGAGTGTGTGTGTATGAGTGTGTGTGTGCGTGTGGGTGTACAAAAAGAAAAGAAAAGAAAAGAATATATATATATATATATATATTTATATATGCATATATATATATATATATATATATATACATATATATACATATGTATATATATAAACACACACACACACACTCACACTCACACTCACACTCACACTCACGCTCACACTCACACTCACACACACACACATACACACATGCTGTAGTTCTGACGATCGATGTTCTTAGGTAAAAAAAGAGGGGTAACAAACAAGCGCTGACTGCTATAGACTGACTGTATTCAGCGGGAAACTGGGTCATATATATACATTCTGTGACGTCATCAGCCACGTAAAAAAAATCAGAACACAATAAAAAATATCCAACGGGATGTCGAAACATAAGAGGAAAAGAATACAAATAAGAGAAAATAGAAATAATTTTAGATGGGTAAAAATACGACTTTGAAAAGATGTGCCTCTACTCCAGGATGAGTCAGCAAGCAATCTATCTTATGATAAAAAGGGAGAAATAAAATAGGCAAAAAAAAAAAGGTAAATTATAAATCAATAAAATGAGGAAATAAGAACTGGTAAAAAAACAACAGACACAGTAAAAACGAAAGTATATAAAAAAGAACAAAGAGAACGGCTCTCAGGCAGACTAAAACAAAAACACGAAATGAAGTAAAAACAGACATACGCAGAGACAAAATGAAGAAGAAGAAGCAGGAGAGCAAGAAGAAGAAGAAGAAGAAGAAGCAGAAGAAGAAGAAGAAGAAGAAGAAGAGGAAGAAGAAGAAGAAGAAGAAGAAGAAGAAGAAGAAGAAGAAGAAGAAGAAGAAGAAGAAGAAGAAGAAGAAGAAGAAGAAGAAGAAGAAGAGGAGGAGGAGGAAGAAGAAGAAAGTAGAAATCAGAGGAAGGAAAACGACAAATCCTGCGAGAGCGAGACACTGTAAGATGCGAGGGAGGCGGTAAGGTGAGAGGGTTCCTTACATTATCATTATTATCATTGTTATCATTATTATTATCATTATTGTTATTTTTATTATT
>NC_091555.1:16580309-16582809 GCF_042767895.1 Penaeus vannamei
CACACACACACACACACACACACACACACACACACACACATATATATATATATATATATATATATATATATATATATATATATATATATATATATATATATATACATTTAGATACATAGACCGATTGACACACACACACACACACACACACACACACGCTCCCGCCCGCTGCCCGTGTGGCCAAGGTCTAAATGGACCCACATAGACCTTGGGTGTGGCCGCCACCCCCCCACCCCCCAACCCCACCTCTCCCCGCAACTCCGCAGCAGATTCCATTTCGTCGTATCGCTTCCCTTCGCGTTCGGTGTCCGTAGCCTAAGAGTTGTTATAAGTAGATCACCAACTCGCGGGTTCACCATATGTGTGCCGTTTTAATTTCTCATAATTTGCATAATAACTTTGCTGTTTAATATTCAGATGAACTTAGAGTATCCATCTCATATGGAAATACATAGGCAGTTAGACCTGTTCCCTTTAAAGTTTCAGAACGCATTTATAATGGGTGACTATATTAAGTAGCACATGTGTCATGGTAATAGGTTTTTAGATTTGTTAAATGCAATTATTTGTCCAGATTATACAAACATTACGTTAAGTTCAGCTTCGGGTTTTATCTCTTAAGGGAAGTCGGTTGATAGATAAATTCAGATAAAAAAGACGTTCTATTTACATTACACACGAGATGTTTTAAACGCCTGTTGAAAACTGAAATATATATATATATATATATATATATATATATATATATATATATATATATATATATATATATATATATATATATATATATATATATATATATATATATATATATATATATATATATATATATATATATATATATATATATATATATATATATATATATATATATATATATATTTGTGTGTGTGTGTGTGTGTGTGTGTGTGTGTGTGTGTGTGTGTGTGTGTGTGTGTGTGTGTGTGTGTGTGTGTGAATTGGACGTGGGTTCAGAAAACCGTGTACACATTTCCAGTCTCTCTACTCCCCCCCCTTTATTCTCGGGAGAAATGATTATCTAATGCCAAAGTTCAAACTGTAACCCTAACTGACAAGTGAAGAATTCATATGTGCTTCGAGATTCAGACAAGAAGTTGTATAGTCACCAGCAATAAATAAATTTCGATACTGGATTTATCGCATGGACCAAAATTTAAGGGGAATAATTGTAAAAAACATTGCATTAATGTCTCATATATATATACTAGCAATACACTTTAATTAATAATAAGAAATGAGAAAATGTTTATGATAAACTAATTTTCTGTTTCCTTTATTCAATGACAATAATAAAAAGACGGTGTTTAAACCTCTCTCATTTGTAGACGAAAAGAAATGTTCTCGCTTCCTCAACTAATGAACATGGAAATATAAACGTGTCCAACACTAATTAACATACAGATTAAACAAAACGCAAGAGCCTAGAAATCATTACAAGACTGTCAAAGAACAAGGAAAAATCACTGAATTAAATACAGTACCTACTCCAAACTTTTAGACAATTAACAGCACATTACTGAAATTTAAAAGAGATAGTAAAAACATAGTATTGTGATAAACCCTGACCGGACAAATTTGTTCAATCTTACAATGGCAAAATTACTAAGTAAGAATGATAGAAGTAATGTTGTTCAATTTTCATAAAGGCTTCTCCGTTCGTCTCTTTCTCTGTCTCTGCTCCGTCTCCGTCTTCGTCTCCCCTCTCCACCTCTCTCTCTCTCTCTCTCTCTCTCTCTCTCTCTCTCTCTCTTTCTCTCGCTCTCTCTCTTTCTCTCTTCTCTTTCTTCTTCTCCTTCTCCTTCTCCTCCTTCTCCTTCTCCTTCTCCTTCTCCTTCTCCTTCTCCTTCTCCTTCCCCTTCTCCCTCTCTCTCTCTCCCCCCCTCTCTCTCTCTCCCTCTTACTTTCTCTCCCTCTTTCTCTTTCTCTCTTTCTCTCTCTCCTCTGCCTGCCTGTCCTCTGCCCCCCTGTCAGTTGTTTTGTGGTACTGTCAACTGAAAGTGTACGAGTGACTAGCGAGTATCTGTGTATTTCTGAATACTTGCATGCACACATTCTCTTTTATAACATCACACCAGCTGGCTTACAAACCTCCAGAGCGGCTGTATTGTCAGTCCGAATTGTGTATAAAGATATTCGGATATGAATGTCCTATCACCTTTCATTTTCAATTAGCTTTTGAAGTGATCTGATGGAATACCTTTCTGTTCAGTGGATTACTTGTTTTCTGCGCCTTTTAATCACACCGGTGATAAGTACTTAGGTTAAAACCTGCTGTCGTTATTTGATTAACACTCCAGGTGAAGGATCAAAATCTCTCGATGGAATTAAAAATTGTATCCCGTGGTTTTATTAGAATCGAAATAGGAAACTAAAGGGAAAACTCAGGTTAAATGGTATTGCCTCCTCTTACAAGTGGATCGAATTACATTTCTTCACGTTTCTCTTCCGAATATATATTTTTCATATATTTAAATGCGTG
>NC_091555.1:16592809-16600309 GCF_042767895.1 Penaeus vannamei
GTTTGAAGCTTCCAATGTTTTATTTGCTAACTAGAATCATAACAGCTTATTTCTGTTTTACCTTTTTACATGACATTAAGAAAACCTTTCTTTTTTCAAAACTTTGTATGTCAACACAAACTTCGATGATATCCAGTTTTGTATCGACTTTGATACGAGAAACAAAGTATCAGTGTTGGGGATCTCTGGCTGTCCAACTGCATATTATCTAAAGGAAAAACAATGTCATTCGCCCCCACAGTTTTTTTTTTTTTTGTGGTATGAGAGTCATCGGGGAGGTCTTATCCTGCTTGTTATTTTGCTGGGATGAGGAAGCAGTTATTTCTTCATAAATCTGTTTTGATTTAGTTTAGTCGGAGAGTTAAACTATCTCTCGCGTTATGGCAGAGCCTTTCTTTTTACAATTTATGAAATTAATTGATTTATGAAATAATCGGTTTAGCTCTTTGTATTTAAGATTTGGCAATTTTTTTTTTAATAGTCAGCCTAAAGGGCCATGTCTAATAATCATCTTTGGGCTGCAAAAGTGTTAATTCTATCAGTTATGGCTCTCTTGGTGTCTTTTATACATGAAACAAAAGGGCGTCCTTTTGTAACAAACGGAGCGGTGACACCCATATTTTTCATCACTTTCTTGGGACATTTCCATGCTTGTTAACATTATATGCCACGGAAATTCTTGGAAAGTTAAATTTTTGTATATAATTTGATGACAGAATGACAGGGTCATAGTATGTGAAGCAGATAGACTGATTGACTTTGACTAGACTGGTCTGGTCGGTCTGGACTGGACTAGACTGGTCTGGTCTCCTCTGGATTGGGCTAGACTGATTTACACTGGACTGGACTGGCAGGTGCACAAACAGGGCGGCAGGCAGACAGACAGGGAAGAGGGAGGGAGAGAAAAAGATAACATATGCACGTGGTGGTGAATGTTGAACGTAAACTTGATGGAATTTTCATTTGGCAGAAAAAAGAACGCGAATTGCTTAATTTATTACGAAAGTTACAAAAAAAGTATAACGTAATTATACATTATCCTTATATCCTAATTATACCTCACTCGCTTTTAGAAAGCATAATGTCATTCAAGCCTTGAATTATTCGGGAAAATTATTTAACGCTATAAAGTTACTTTTCTTAATATCACATATTCATTTTTTTTTTTTTTTTTTTTTTTTTATTCTGCATGGCATTGTCTTCTAAAATGACATGTAAAGTGAAAAGTGACATCGAACGAGATTTTTCTTTGATCAATAGCTAATGCCTTAATAGTAATAGTAGCTGTAGCAATAATGGTAATAGCAGTAGAGGAAGCAGGTAATAATATTTGCAATAATAGTAGTTAATAGCAATTATAATAATTAAAATGATAGTGATTATCATAATGTAAATTAATAATGATAGTGATTATGATGATGATGATGAGGAGGAGGAGGAGAATAATGATAATGATAAAAAACAGAAATAATAATTATAATAATAAGAGTTACAAAAATTAAAACAACAATGAAAATAATGATAATAACGATATTGATAGGATAATCAAATGAATAATAATGATAGTAATATTGACAATTATGATACGAATAGTTGATAACAATGATCATAACCATAAGAGTAATGATGAGGATGTATCAGTCTGCATGTATGTATGTATATGTATGTATCTATCTGCCTGTCCATTTATGTACGTATGTATCTATGTATGTATGTATGTATCTATTTATCAATTTTTATGCATGAACACAAGCAGAAACACAGTGACGTGTAAACAAAACAAACAAAAAAATAAATAAATAAAATAAAAATAGATAAAAATATATAAATAGATAAATAAACATACATGTGTGTGTGTTTTATATAAAATATATGAATATGTAAATATTTAAATATGAATAAATGTATTTACATATATATATATATATATATATATATATATATATATATATATATAATATATATATATATATATATATTCTATCTATCTATACATATATATATATATATAATATATATATATATATATATGTATAGATAGATAGAATATATATATATATATATATATTATATATATATATATATATATAATTTATATATACATATACATATACATACGCACGCACGCACGCACGCACACACACACACACACACACACACACACACACACACACACACACACACACACACACACACATACATATATATATGTATATGTATATATATACATACATATAATATATAACCTCAGGTTATCTGATTTGCCCTTTCTATATATATACCGAGTGCCCACGGGGAGTGTGTGGTTAAACTTTGCTATACTTACTCATGTATCAGTAGTTTGGCAATGCCTATGGAAACTAGTTAGCTTCAGGTTACACACTCCCTTTCAGTGGGTCGTGTATCAGTGGTAAGAGTGACCGTCTTGCAAGTCTCTTGCAACGGCGGTGGGGGTACGAATGTCAGAGAGGTTATATGTTCATCATATCAATGCATGCCAGTGCATCATTCCATCTTTCATATATATATATATGTGTGTGTGTGTGTGTGTGTGTGTGTGTGTGTGTGTGTGTGTGTGTGTGTGTGTGTGTGTGTGTGTGTGTGTGTGTGTGTGTGTGTGTGTGAACATAGCATTTATTATAGCATTTACTGCTAAGATCTACTATTATGGTATGCAATCTTTTAAAAATCTAATAGTTAAAAATGTTTCTATGCCCATTTATATATATATATATATATATATATATATATATATATATATATATATATATATATGTGTGTGTGTGTGTGTGTGTGTGTGTGTGTGTGTGTGTGTGTGTGTGTGTGTGTGTGCACATATATAATTATATATATTTATATACATACATCCACACGGGTGTGTGTACGTATGCATATCAAGAACACGGCGAAAGAAAGCGTTCACAGATCATGAAAAAATATATAAGTTCACAAAGAATTTGCCTTTAAACTATTAATGAATATAGGTTTACCTGGTAAGATGTTTTTAATGTTCCCTTTTATTATTCCAAACGCAAATCTGTTGCTACACACCTGTAAACAACAAAGGCAAGGGAGTAAAAGCAGGAAGAACAAGGGCGAGGTTTAAGAAACAAACAGTAAACAGAAAACTAAATGAATGAAGAAGGGGAAGAGGTGCATAAAAACAAAGAAAAAGAAAAATGCTGATAATGTGATATCAACCCTGTATCCTTTGTTAGCCGGTGTAAATTACAGATTTGCTAGTATTCTAACAAATAGTCCCGAATTTAAATGCCGGTATGTAATCACATTAAACATAAATTTTAGATTCATCCTTCATATATCAATGGACCACGGAAAAGAATTACAGCTTGGCAATAGCAAAGCTTTGGTAATGGAAAAAATACAAATGATGTAAAAGCTATCATCAATTTTGGCATTAGGACTGTTATTAATGCTACTTTAAAGTTACATTAGCAAGAAGAGAAATACATTTCACAGCTCATGCAAAGCACATAAGTCCAAAGTGAAGTCTTGCTTAACACCTAATAAACATAAATTTGAAGAAAATATCATAATTGAATGAAATTACTCACGATATTACTTAAATCTCAGATTATATATTTATATATAAAACAGCCAGGTGAGATTAGTATTGCCTCAATGTGAATCTAATTTTCTACTGAAAGGAAAATAAAACCATACTGCCGTCGATGAGGATAATGACGATAATGATGAAGATGATGGTGATGATGATGAGGAGGAGGAGGAGTAAGAGTAGGAGAAGGGTGAGGAAGAGTAAGAGGAGGAAAGAGAGGATGGAAATAATGACATGTGATATTGATAATTGTGATCATCATTATCAACACCATCATTATCAATATCATAATCACAACATTCCCACTGCTTTTCAAAAAACTCTCTTTTCAAATTCTCGATATCTAAAAAAGTAAACATAAAAAAAACTCGGATAACACAGTTGCCGGCGATGCTTTTGTTATCTCGAGAAAAGTTTCGCTTGTTCGGGCACTTGACCTTTTTGGCTTCTTTACCGTCTTATGACCTCGAGACAAAGCGAGTTGGCAGGTCGTCTAGTTGCCTGTAGTGACAGATAGATAATTGAATAGACAGATTTATAAGCAGATCGACTGACTAATAAATATGAATAGATGGATAGATATACAGATGGATATATAGTAAGATAGATAGATAAATATATATTAGGGGATATCATTCATCATAAAGTAGAACTATAAGAATACATATTCCCTTTTTATTTTCAACTTCTTCTTTTAACCTTTTGTGTAACGTGTGTTTTTCAAACATTTCCTCCCCTTGTATTCCACTTTTTTCTTACTCCGGACAGGCTTGCTTTACACCTGAATGTGATATATGAAGGAACGGTCGGTTAAAAAGTCATTAAGGAGTGGAATTATAACTAATTTTTGTGGAGATAAAGACTCTTTTGTCAGGTTAACGACAGGAAATGGGCAAGAAATTTTGGAAGAAAGAGCGAGATGTGGATATAAACACACACGCACACACATACATACACAGAGACATATATATATATATATATATATATATATATATATATATATATATATATATATATATATATATATACATATATATATATATATATAATTATATATATATACATATATATATATATATATATATATATATATATATATATATATATATATATATATATTTATATTATATATATATATATATATATATATATATATATATATATACATATATATATATATATATATATATATATATATATATATACATACACACACATACATACATATATACATATATATGTATATATATATATATATATATATATATATATATATATATATATATATATATATATATATATATATATATATATATATATATATATATATATATATATATATATATATATATATATATATATATATATATATTATATATATTTATATTCATATATATATATATATGAATATATATATATATATAAATATATATATATATATATATATATATATATATATATATATATATGAAAAAACAGCCACAGTAAGAATTTTTTGCGTATACGTTACTGTGTTTGCGGTTGTGTACACATATATGTATGTATGTATGCACAAACACACACACACACACACACACACACACACACACACACACACACACACACACACACACACACACACACACACACACACACATATGTGTGTGTGTGTGTGTGTGTGTGTAGTTAGATAGTGAGAACATCATTCCTATGAATGCATTTCATTAAATGCTACAAATCGAGAGATATACAACGGAAAAAAGATATACCGCGTGATAAAGTGATTCACATAAAAAGAACGAGATAGAAGAAGTGGAAGAAACGTAGAAAGAAAGAGATAGAAGAGGGAATTGGAGAGAGATGGAAGGACCGGGAGACACGACCCCAGCATTTCAGGTTTTGCCCTAACACATCCGCGTAATTGAATAAGTTTAGCAAAGCGTCCTTAGTCAGCATCGGCTCGTGCTGTGCGCCAGACCTCTTAATAACTCTTGAATTTCCACGCGATGCTGAGGCTGGGAATCTCTTTTGTTTTCGACGTGTTTTTTTTCCGCTTCTTCCATCGATTTGGCGGCAGACAGTTGCGGCGAACGACACGAGAATCACTCCGGAAGGACGAGAGTTTGATAACCAGACACGCCGATATCTCTGTTAAAGGAACATGATGCAGGAAGATGTCTATATTTATTGGATTCTTATATCTGGTCTAAATCACCTGGTACAAAAGAATCACAATATCAAATGACTGAGAGAAAAAAGTAAACGTAGACGAAGACCAAATACGGGAACATAAATCCCACAATACAGCACACGCAATATGCAATGACTGAGGAGGGCAAAATACAACCGAATAAAAAACACAATATCACTGTTTTCTGCAACATAAAATACAGAATTTCCTCCCTTTTTAGATCTAACGAAGAAAAAAAGAACGAAGGAGGGGGAGGGGGAAGAGGTAGAGGAGTCGACCTCACCAGACGGTGCTCAGACCTCCTAAAATAGGGGAACGCAGTACTCATAGGGAACATAAACCTGTCACACAAGGTCCTTAATAGCCACTTAATGTCCTGGACACTTGGAGGAGCATGTGGGTTTGGCTTGCATATGGGTAAGGCATGAGGGGGCGAGGGGCGATGAGGAGGAAATGGCAGTGAGGGGGAATGGCGATGAGGGGAGGTATAAGGAAGGGGATAGGTGAGAGAAGGAGGAAGTGAGGGAAATATTCGGTCAGAGTATGAGGGTGAGGGATGAAGGAAAGCTTATGGATGATGAGTGGGAGTATGCGGGAGGGAATGAGAGAGAGTATGAAGGAGGAGGTGAGTAAGATCATGAAAAAGTGAGACTCGAAGGAAGGGAATAAAAGAGTATACGGGAAAAGTTGAGTGAGAACATGAGGAAGAAGACGAACGAGAGGTTAAGGAAGGGTAATGAATGAGAAAATAGAGGGAACGAGGAAGAGAATAAGAAAAAAAATGAGGGAAGATAAGAACATGACCGATCCGCGAAAGGATGAGAGACGAAAAGCATGGAGATAGTGAAGCGAGCGAACAGGAGAAGGAGAATGAATGAGGGAGGGAGGTGACGAAGCATGCACTTCTCCCGGCGGCGACGATGAAGTGCGGGCGGGCGGGGCGCATGAAGCAGAGGGATCGGAAGGGATGGAATGCGAAGGACGCCAGCCGAGGACAAAGGAAAAAGGATTAAGGCAAGAATATTCAGCACAGGGAAGGGAGGGACATGTCATTGCGAAAGGGAAATAGGAGCACCATACAAACACACGCACATGCATAAATATACATATATTCTTATATCTGTATATACATACCCATGGATATGTAGATAAACCACGACACACAAACACAAACACACACATACTTATATATATGTATGTATGTGTACACACACACACACACACACACACACACACATAAATATAATATATTTATAAACACATACACATGTAAGCATGTCTGTATGCACATAGTGTATTTCCGCAGTAAATCTGAATTACGCAATCAATATAGACATCATCTGTGGTTTTGCCGCAGTCCAGGGACCAAGGCCGAATAAAACAAGCGGCGGGCGGGCGCGGAGGCCAAACCAAACACAAGGGAAGCAAGCGGAGGCGGAGGAAGAGGTGTGAAAAGGGATATGGAATGGAGGGAAAAGCGGAGCCTGAGAGCGGGGAAGGGAGAGAGGGGAAGCGAGGTTTATGGGAAGGATCAGCGAGAAAAGGGTAGGGGACGGAGGACGCAGGGAGCATTTGTGGGGAAAGGGGATTTCTCTCTCTCTCTCTCTCTGTCTTTCTGTCTCTCTCCCTCTCTTTAATTAGCTGGACACTCCAACACATCATGTAGATTGTTTTTATTTCTTAGCTTTATTCATCATTTCTTGAGAATATATATATATACATACACACACACACACACACACACACACACACA
>NC_091555.1:16675309-16677809 GCF_042767895.1 Penaeus vannamei
TCTAAACTGACAGCGTAAAATAAGTTACCCAAATATAAAACATTGGAGATAAATAGCCTGAAATAATAACTACAAAGCATCTAAATATCCCAAACTTTACTTACGTCCTCACAAGAAAGCAAATCAGACGATGACTTCTGCAGAAAGAATATCAGAAGAAAATTTACTAACCTTTACACCCCCGAGGTTAGTAATCAAGATGCATTAAGTACGAAAACCACTTTAAACCGCCTAGGCACAGCCACTTGGGCAACATATCACATTCCGTGGCATTCTAAACGCGGTTTGTCGTCCTCCATTAGCGACAGGAAAGAGATGTTAGCGAGTGAAATTACGGTGCCATTAATTCCCCCTGTTTCTTTTAGCAAATCCTCTTGGGCGACTCGACTGCGGGATAAGCGAGGTTTCCGCGGCGCACTAATAGATAGGTATATTTGGGGGAATATGAGTGTGTGTGTGTGACGTTTTTGGAGCTGGGGTTTCTAAACGATGGATAAATCTGAATTGGTATCAGAGAAAAGTAAATTATAGCTCTCAATTTTCGGGATATTGTGTGAGATAACTAACGGTAAAATTGATTATACGAACAGAGAAGTCACCAACGTTTTCTGTAATACAAGAACAAGGGAATATGTTATTTGATGCTGAATGCCAATTTACATACTCATATTTTAGATATGGTTATAATATTTCGCCGTTATATTTCCCATCGACATACTATTGCTCGGTACATAGAGTGAAGAGACAAAGAAAGGGGACGCAGGGAGAGAAAGAGAGGAAAATGGAGAGATCGAGAGAAGATGAGGGGGGGGCAATGAGAAAGAGTAAGAGGGAGAGAGGAAGAGGGATGGGAGGAGGGAAAGAAAGGGATGGAAAGAAAAAAAAATGAAAGAGGCAGAGAAAAAAGGGAAAGAAAAGGAGAGAGAGAGAGAGCGTTAGGGAGATGAAAAAAATGAGAGAGTCAGAGAGAAAGGGCGAGAAATTGTAAAGGATATATAGAGAAAAAAAAGAAAAGGAAGAGAAAGAGATAAAAAAGAAAACAATGGACGAATTTGAGGGATAGGAGGAGAGGAAGGGGATCTCTCTATATTTCACTCACACACACACAAACCGGTGTCTCGTCGCAGTAAGCTCGGTAATGATGAAATTCTGTTCGTTTTGACCAACATGGCAACAAACTTAGCAGAAGGATGTTGAAACTAAATCTCATACGCGAGCACGAGGAGTTCTGTAATGGCAATGATTCCGATGTGTATCGGCAAAAACTAGTATCTCACGAGGTAATATTAGGAGCAAATGTCAAGCACAGAATTCTACACGTCGCCCATAGATATCGCAGCTTACGTTCCATCCAAAGAAAATATAATGAACGTCTACGGTGGTTCCACGTAACCTTTCGCTGGCCAGGTCATCCGCGCAAACCACCCAGTTCCATCAAGCAGCGCAGGTAAAGACAGCCAGCTGTACACCCAGGACAGCCGAAGCAATACCGAGGCTGTGAATGAATTCCTGGAGGGAGATACTGCCTTGCTCCTGTCGGTGACACGCCAGGGCGACGGAGACAAACTTTGCACACTGCATGATCCAGCGATGTCAGCCGTCATTCACATCACAAAACAGGCCATGTATCTCTGTGTTATCAACAAACGATTAACTCCATGTGCAAGCCGACATTGCTCAGACTGAAAGGCGAGTATTTTATTTTTTTAAAAGGGGCGAACACTGCAAGTTCAGCGAGTGGTTTCCATGTAACGCGTGTTGACAATAGTTCGTTAGCGTTTCGTATCATATTTACTATACGCTAAGTAGGGGTTTAGTGCTGTGTCGCATTGTAAGTGTTTGTATTGTTCCTCGTATCATATTTACGTTTTGCACGTGTCCTCGTCTCTTGCATGTGCACATTGTATGCTCATTTATCTCATTTGCTTTACTAGAATATTTACTGATGCAACAATCTATTTATATCAAATGTAATATAAGCATGGTCTCAAAATCTCTCCTTTGTTTTTCTCTTTCCTTTAACACTGACCAAACCAATAACATAACTCTTGACTGAAGCTAAGATACGGCAACGAAAAAAAAAAACGCTATGGGAGAAGAGGGGAGAGGGGGAAGGGAAGACGTATGGCGGCAAGTAATGGTAGGTACAGAACCTGGTAGCGGTGGTTGGTGTTAGTTTCTAGATAGATAGATAGATAGATAGATAGATAGATAGATAGATAGATATAAATAGATACACATACATATGATGTACTAATTGATTATTTTAGCCGGATATTTTGACTGACTTAAAAAAAAAATGTAAATGCATTTCTATCCTCTTAACAAACTCAGAACAAATACAATCTAGATGTTTTATGTTGCAAATTTGAACATCTACCTTATTTGCCTAAGACTGGGTGAGCATGAGGCTAGCTTCTCAATCATCATTTCTCATAATTTTAGTTCTGAGTTATAACATTACTAAATACAAATATCATACAACATACGAACATTTGCA
>NC_091555.1:16700309-16702809 GCF_042767895.1 Penaeus vannamei
TCTGCAGTGAACTTATGTAAGGTTCCAGGCCTACGGCACGCTGCCACCACCCGATTAGTAGGTTAAGGAACCGTGTGTGTTGTGTAAGTGGGTGTAGGCGTTGTATCAGAGAAGGGTGGAAGGAAAATACAGAGTGTGTATGCTGAATGTTGGATGTGTAAGTGTGTAAATGTGAAAGGGGAGGTAACATAGGCTAAGCGTCTGTGTGGATGTGTTTGGAAGAAAAATGTAAGATCATAGAATTCTCTTCCCTTCGGTTTGAGCATCCGCCTGCTGGAAAAGGGAACCCAGGTGTAGCAAAAGTTAAAATATTTTTAGTATGTTCTTGTTATCATAGAAATCAGCTTGAATACAATATGATCCATCTAGCCTTTTTACAGCCTTTATGGGGTTGCGAGATATCAAAGTAACCAGCACTCAGGAGACCCGAGTCTGAGAGAAGTATGCTCTGGCTGGGAATGAGTAAAAGCTCAAAAATAGTATGAGGTTTTCATTGTTTTCAGTTATTGGAAGTAGATATAGATGAGTGCATTGTCAATTTATCACAACGGAGGAAATGTACATGGAAAACAACAACAGATAAACTTACAATAAACCATAAAATTACCCCTAAGGTGGCGTCGGAACTCCATGTGTTTTCATCAAAGTTTCTGCACAAAAACATACGAATCCCTAAGATAAGGAAGTCTCCAACCCAAATGGATATAATCGTAGGAAAAAATGTAGACGGCGTAAAAACTAAAAGTCAAGAGGAGGACATAGACTGCCTGAGCACCCAACAAGATAGTACTATAAAAAAAAAATCCGACAAATATTTACGGAACCAGTAAAATTATATTTTAAATAAGACGTGAAAGAAACAAGAAACACTATGGACTGACCATCACCTCCTTCGGTGGTTATCAGGACACTTTGGAGACGTCGCGAAGGAGAGAGAATAATAGAAATAGATAAATAAGGAAAAGTATAAGGACAAAATCCAATAATAAACAGTTGTAGCACAAACTGTGTATTTCCCATTATATTTTCACAATATTTAGTAAACACTTAAAAAAAAAAAATCATCGATTTTAGCTTGGCGACTTCAGCGCCATGCAAGTAGCGAGACGGTCGAAAATGCGCATATGGTTATAAAAATATCCAAATTCGCACTAGCATACAGCAGAAACTCTGTCGTTCTTAAAGGCGGGTTTGACTTAGTGAAGAAAGATAAAAAAAATAATCCCTGCAGGACAGACGGTAAAGAGATGTAACCGCACGGGGATTTATGTTGCGTTGGCCGAGGTTTATGAAGGTGAAATTACCCTTAGAGACAGAACGTGTGCAACCGTACACTACAATAGCCATGCCGCCCGTCATTAATACCATAATGATAGTAACTACTAATAAAGATGATATAATAGCAATGACAATTTTCAAAAATGATAATGGCCTACCTCCTGAAGCAGTGATAATTACAACGATTAACGAACTGTAAGAGCGGCCAAACAGACGCGAGTATATGGACTGACATCAACAAGGACTTCGTGAGGAGAAACAACCGGCTATTCACCATGTACGAAGCCTCCAGTCTCAGGAAAAGAGAAACTTGACAACTTTCTTCGGATTCTGGAAGATTCCGATTTCCTTTTCGTTATATTCTCATCAGCTTAATACATATTTTTCCTATGTCTATTATTTAATCCTTACATTTAATAATTTTACAACTTTCCGCCACTTTGTTTTTCCGATCATGTATAAAGCGTTCAGTCTCTGGAAAGGGAAAACTAGCAACTGACCCCGGACTCTGGAATATTCCTCTTCTCCTTCTCTATACACTCTCATCAGCCTAATTCTTATTATATTTACTGATGTCCAGCATTTCATCCCCACAATCAATAATTTAATAATTTTCCGCCACTTTGTTTCCCAGTCAGAGACAAAGTAAATCGGAGTATTCCAAAGTCAAGGGTCGGTTTTTTCCTTTCCTGAGATGAGATTTCTGTGCAAGAGAGGTTCCAGTAACGAAGGACAGACAGAGATAGAAAGGAAAGGCCCGGACAAAGAGAGGTCAAGAGGATGCGCAGCCTTTTTTATCGACGAGCCAAAAGTCTATCAGGAGAAGCCATCAAAAGCCAATCCTTACAAGGGCGATCATCATCTAAGCCACAATACAGGGGCTGCGGGGTCAAGAGCTGTCTATAGATCGTCTACCAAAGGCTGGAAATAATGAAAAGCAGATAGTAAAAGAGAAGGAAAGAAAGAGAGAGAGAATAAAACTGGATCCGGAGCAGAACGACGTATTCAAGTTCTTAGGCTGGGAACAGTGAGAGGAGAGAGGATGAAAGAGACACGGACAGGATAACGGAAAGAATAACAATTGAAGTGTAATGAGAACGGATGCGGGTTCCATGGCAAGAATCACATCAAACGATCATTTGTAAAAGTGTTACCTTTGGTGGAGTGCCATGAACGATTGCAACTCCAGGAAGAAACCCTCTGGATATCTGGGAGGAACCGC
>NC_091555.1:16717809-16720309 GCF_042767895.1 Penaeus vannamei
AATATGAAAACATCTGTACAACAAAGTTCTGATAGCATTGATTTTAAACATCATGGGTAGAAAGGATAAATAATTTAAACCACTACCAGTGAAGGTAGGTTTTCTGTACACGGAGGTTTTAAAGGTTTTATCATCACGTTCAAGCCTGATATCCAAAAAAGACAATGAGTTGTTTACTTCTGGACATAGAATTTCTCCAAACCTGTAAGAATTATAACATTATTCCTAATTTTTTACAGTTCAAAGTGTATAACCATAGGTTCACTGACACTAAAATATATAGATCATGGCTTTTCAAGCTTCTAAACTATGAAATTAGGCAAAAGACTAAACAACTGGCTCACGAAAGTGGTAAATATCCTCTCTTACTTCAAGATTTAAGAAATCTCACCTCCTTCCTTTTAATTGCCTTAAGGGTTTATTAACAAGGAACGATGATAAAGATCTTGTTAGAATTAAGACTAGACATTTAAGAAAACTGCACAATCTTGGTTTAACTCCAGAATATGAAGTTGATAGCAGCAAAGTAATATTTAATTACTCAAATAGAAATTTATCTGAGGATGAAACAAAGCTACTATCTTTAGGTCTTGACTTTGCTTTACCGTGCAAATCACCATCATTCGCTGACCACTTTCTAGCCTTTGAACGTCTTTGTCATACCGTTAATAATTGCCAAATTCTTGACAACTCTGAATCTGCCAAACTGAAAGTTTTTGAGAAAATTGCCAGTTTAGCAAATGAGACGTTCTATGACTTCAAAAGACATACACACTGGTTACCATCTTTTAGCAAAGCCAAATACAATGCTTTGAAATCTTTAAAGGAAGACCCCAACATCATAATAACCAGACCTGACAAAGGAAAAGGTGTTGTGATATTGGAGAGAAATTAATATATCACTAAAGTAAATATATTGCTATCAGACCATACAAAATTTAAAATGTTAGGAAATGAGCCCTTTTCTAAAATCATTCAATTAGAGGACAAACTGAATAGAATGCTAAAATGTTTGAAAGACAGTGACGCCATTTCCTCTGATACATATAATCAACTCAGAGCATCTGGCTCTTTACCTGGAATGTTATATGGAATACCAAAAATTCATAAACCCGATGTGCCGATCAGACCTATCTTGTCAGCTTTAAAAACACTTAATTATAATCTAGCTAAATTCTTAGTGCCAATTCTCAAGCCTATAACTACCAATGAATACACTGTCCATAATTCTTTTGATTTTGCAAAGCAGTTGTCTACAATTAGTCTTGAAAACAATGTTATAATGGCTAGTTTTGACATACAGTCTTTATTTACAAACATACCTTTGAAAGAAACAATGGATATTTGTACAAACAGATTATTTGAGAATACTGATAATGTGCATAACCTTACAAGAAACCAATTCAAGAAATTGTTAAAATTATCCGTAGAAGATGCAATTTTCATGTTCAACAATCAATTGTACTCCCAAATTGATGGTGTAGCAATGGGTAGCCCGCTAGGCCCAACTCTCGCAAACGCGTTTTTATGCCATCACGAGAGTAAGTGGTTAGCAGACTGCCCATCGCATTTTAAACCAGTAATGTATAAAAGATATGTTGATGATGTATTCCTACTGTTTAATGATGTTTCACAGGTAAAAAGGTTTTTAGATTATGTCAACTCAAAACATGTCAACATACAGTTTACCTCTGAAGTCGAAGTAAACAACTCATTGTCTTTTTTGGATATCAGGCTTGAACGTGATGATAAAACCTTTAAAACCTCCGTGTACAGAAAACCTACCTTCACTGGTAGTGGTTTAAATTATTTATCCTTTCTACCCATGATGTTTAAAATCAATGCTATCAGAACTTTGTTGTACAGATGTTTTCATATTTGTTCAGACTGGCATTCCATTAACAAAGAACTACAATTCTTAGAAACCGTTTTGAAAAACAAATTTCCAATGTCTGTTATCCAAAAACAAATAAGGTTATTCTTAAATAAGATGCTCTGTCCAAAACCAATGAATTACAATGTACCTCGGGATATCCGATACCTTAAACTACCATACTATGGACACACAAGCTTTGTCTTACGAAAACAACTACAGAAACTACTAAGCAACCATTTCCCACAAATCAATTTCAGAATGATCTTCACAAATTCCAGAACAATTCGTTCGTTCTTTCCGACAAAAGACCCTTTTCCTAAACATCTGTGCTCAAACATAGTGTACTCATACAAATGTTCTAGCTGTAACGCTAGATATATAGGTTCAACATCAAGGAATCTAAAGATGAGATATTGCGAGCACAAAGGAGTCTCTTATCGGACATTACGTCCGCTATCATCTCCCATGCACTCACTTATCCGGGATCATTCACTCAAAACAAATCATGAAGTAAAATTCGAGGACTTTTCAATAGTGAGAAAAACACAAGACTTAATAGATTTAAGAATCTTAGAATCACTACTGATCAAGGAAATAAAACCCAACTTAAATAACAATGAAAGT
>NC_091555.1:16725309-16727809 GCF_042767895.1 Penaeus vannamei
CTCTGTCAATAAGCTATGAATGAAAAAACGGGTATAAACGGGGCATGACAGTGATTCTCCGTATCTCCCATAAGGTAAACTCTGGCATAAGGGATTTCATTCAGATAGTCCCCGAGACTTAAGACGAAAATTCTATGGAACGCTTAACCCTTGGGCTTTATGGGATGCTGTTTTCAAACGCTAATTTTCTTTCTGCAATGTGTATAGTAATGTTTATGTTTATATGCCCACACACACACACATACACACACACACACACACACACACACACACACACACACACACACACACACACACACACACACACACACACACACACACACACACACACACACAGATATATATAGATACATATATATATATAAATATATATATATATATACATATATATATATATATATATATAAATATATATATATATATATATATATATATATATATATATATATATATATGTTTATGTATGTATGTATCTATATATTGAATCATATGAGACTTTAACCTTCAGAGAATTCGCCTCAGCTCCAAGTGGCTTGAATATTGGATCTTTGGCAAAAGTGAGTGAACAACATAGAGATAGAGTTTACTGACTATTTCATACATCCATTTATGTATATTTGTTTGAATGATATTTAGTAGACATAATTATATATGTGATGTCAACAGCAGATAACAATAACACTAGCTTTATCTCTATATCTATTTCTATATATACATATCTGCCTGTCTGTCTATTTGTGTGTCTTTTCCACCTTTTCTCTTCTTTCTTTCTTCTAATATCTCACTTATTTTCTATTTTTTAATGATTTTTCAACCTCTTTTTCGACGATTATCCAACTTAAGACTTTGTTATTGTTTTGAAGCTCTCCCTGAGACTTTGAAGCCAGTCAGAACCTCATAAGAGCGTACCCAAAAGAAAACACCTACAGAGAGATAAGTCAACTCTGCTTACAGGATATGACATATCTCCTTTAAAATGTACTCTCTTTAACTTTTTCATTCGATGTTAATATGAAGATATACCCGTACATATTATGAGATAGATTGTTCATCATTTTCAATGAATCTGTGATATCAGTGTTATATATGAGCACAAAATTAATGTACATGAATATATTATTAAGTAAAATCTGTGTAAAATAAAAAAGTTACAGATCAGGTGAGGACTTTTCCTCGGAGCACGGACTTAGATCCTTTTTTTGAGGTCCCATGTTGTCTTCTCCTTTTTACGTAATTAATGCAGATTGTTCTCTAAACGATTATGCATTTAACTTTAATTAAGTTAATACCGTGTTGAAATTTAAATAAAAACGCAGTACTTGCACCGATGATGCAAGACAGACCTGCCAGACTCATGAATCAGTGTGATTATCAGTAGCTTGGCTGTTTTTTATGAAGGATCTGGTATTTGTGTAATAATAACAGACACCCTCCATAATTTACATATTACGCGGTAATGTTCATAACGAGACATTTGCTACAAATAAAAGAGAAAAAAAACACGTACACGGAATAGTTACCACCATTACTGAATACCTTGCGAATACGATGATGGAGACTAGACCGGATTAAGATGTCTAAGACTTATTATCAGCCATTACAGTGTCTACACTTCATTTGAATTTTGTAAATATATTATTTGCATTTTATTTTTGTATAAATTCTTACTTCATGATAAACAATTAATCATTTATTAAGAACTCCGATTATTGCCGAAAGCATGGCTTTAGCATCGCATTCGTATAATTTGCCTAAATAGTGATGACCCTGATACAGACAGTATCGTATTTGTGTCACTCCAAACAAGATATATAGCTGGCTTCATATTAATCTTTTAAAATTTATATACATTTTAAATGAAGGTGAAAAACAGACAGAGAATATTCCTAACATCAATTCATATTCAGGTTTTCCATGACAGCTCGCCTCTGTGTTGATAGAGGGCACGCATAGGGTAGCTTTTTCAGGACGTTGCCAGCGAGGATCATGACGCTCGTAACAAATATCCGCGTGGGATTGCAGTTCGCTGTAGTCTAAAGAATCAGAAAGTTTGTACTTTAAAGCTAAGAGCGATGTTACTAGAATATTTTTTTATGACATTAGATTTATGTTGCCTTTTCTGTCTGTAGTCTTTGTGGGATTTGTTTGTTTGTTTTCCGTTTCAGCTTTGAGAATTATATCTGTAGTTTGATATATATGTATAAACATGTATGTATATATATATACCCACACATATACATATATGTATATATATATACATATATACATTTATATATACATACACACACGCACGCGCGCGCACATACACACACACACACACACACACACACACACACACACACACACACACACACACACACACACACATATATATATATATATATATATATATATATATATATATATATATATATATATATATATATATATATATATATATATATATATATATATATATACATACATATACATATATACATATATACACACATACACACAC
>NC_091555.1:16797809-16800309 GCF_042767895.1 Penaeus vannamei
TCTCTCTTCTTTCTCTTCTTTCGATATGCCTGCTAATCATACTCCTTGTTGTTGCCTCCTCTTTCTCTTGTTTTTTTTTTTTTTTCTTGCATTCTATTCCTTTTTGCCCCCTGCTTTTACCGCCTGCCTTCTTGCCCTTCTTCTTTTTCCTTTTTTCTCCTACTTTCTCCATCTTCTTTATATCTGGGTTCTCCTCCTCCCCCCTTCCCTTCGCCTTCTCCTTTTCCTCCACTTCTTCCTTTTGCCCCTCCTTCTCTTCTTTTCCCTCTTTCTGCTCTTCCTCCTCCTCATTCTGTACCTCTTTCTCCCTCTCCTTATCTTTCCCTTCCTTCTCTACAACTTTCTCCGTCTCCTCATTTCCCTCTTCTTCTCTTTCACCTCTTTCTCCGTCTCCTTATTTTTCTCTTCCTCCTCCTCTCCATCTTCCTCCCTCTCCTTATCTTCCTCTTCCTCCTCTCCATCTTCCTCCCTCTCCTTATCTTCCTCTTCCTCCTCTCCATCTTCCTCCCTCTCCTTATCTTCCTCCTCCTTCACCTCTCCATCTCTCCCCCTCTCCTTATCTTCCTCTTCCTTCTCCTCCAGCTCTTTCTCCTTATCTTCCTTCACCTCTTCCTCCCTTTCCTCATCTTCCTCTCCCTTCTTCCCTACTTCTCGAGACAAAGTCGTTGACACGAGCATTCATTCATCCTTCTCACGTGGACCAAGAATGGCAACATTTAAACAGAAGACGAAACAGGGTATTGATTCACGGTGTATCAAAGATGGAGGAGAGAGGCATTTTATATATGTGGAAGGGGAAGTACCAAGATTGATCATTTCCCCTCGCGAAAGAGCTGCTGTGAATTCGAGGGGAAAGATGGATATGTGGAGTTTTGGAAAATATGTTAATGTAATAATATTGAGGAATATAAGAATGATGTAGAGAGGGGTAATGGCAATAATAGTGATATCAGTGGCAGTGATAACAATTGTAATCATAATAATAATAATGATAGTTATAGTAATCATACTACTACTACTACTACCAGCCACCATCACCACCACCTTTATTACTACTAGTAGTACTACCACTACTATTACTACTACAGCTTCTACTACTACTACTGTCACCATCGCCACTACTACTACTACTACTACTACTACTACTACTACTACTACTACTACTACTACTACTACTACTACTACTACTACTACTACTACTACTACTACTACTAACACCACCAGCACTACCACTGCTGCTACTACTGTTGCTTCTACTACTGCCACTACTCCTCCTCCTCCTACTACTAGAACTGCTGCTGTTGCTGCTGCTGCTACTGATGATGATGATGATGATGATAATGATGATGATGATGATGATGATGATGAAGATAATAATGATAATTATGATAAGGATGATGATGATGATGATGATGGTGATGATGATGGTAGTGTGTGAATGTAGTCCGTATGTGAATGACTTAGGAGGAAGCTTACAGGATGTGCAAGGAACACACGGAGAATGCAGTACAGCGTTTTGTCCAAGAAGTAAAGATTTTGGGTTTAAATTTTGTCTCAAGGCTTACATTGGTGCCTTGCATCAATCAGTTAAATATGAAATCTACAAAAGCGCTTGGTATTTTCTAGGTTCTTTCTCATTTGTCTTGGAGTGCAGACCAGCTTTACCGAGCGCTTACTCGTAGCAAACTTGAATACTATGGATGTGAGGCTTATTCATCTACAATGCTCACTGTTCTCCAGATGTTAGACTCCGTTAGTAATGGAGCTTTCAGGTCTTTGCCTATGGAGTCTCTGTATGCTGAGAGTGAAGAATCAACTCTTTCATTACACCAGGACTACATGAACCTAATTTAGAACATAATACAACAAATGAATCCA
This sequence comes from Penaeus vannamei, assembly GCF_042767895.1. NCBI lineage: Eukaryota > Metazoa > Arthropoda > Malacostraca > Decapoda > Penaeidae > Penaeus > Penaeus vannamei. The sequence goes on from NC_091555.1 coordinate 16,799,688, forward strand.
GGATCTCCTACATCAAGATTTGTTTTGAACCTCTTTGAGGACAGAAGATCCTATGGTAGGAGGCTGAGGAATCTTGTGCAAGATCTCAATTTGAATCTTCAAGGCTCTAGCTCTTGAACTCCCCAGTTCCTTTGGACAAATCTAGTCGAACTGGATTTTGGTTGGAATAGGGAAAGGGGAGAGATCCGAAGCAGAAGTCAGAGTGAGTTTTCTTCAACATACCAATGATCAGGTGTAATATATACAGATGGTTCGAATTCTGAAAATAGTGTGGGTTTTGCAGTAGGAGTGCATTTGGCCGTCTTTCTTTGGAAGCTTCGCCCTTCCCTGCAGAGGTACAGTTACACTGGAAGATATTGTTAGAAAATCATGCTAAACATTCTAACACAAGCAACGATATTTTTTAAAAGAGAGTTGTTAAAACTACGAGACTGTTGGCAACCCTGAGTTGCCAACTGTTGGGTTATGTTTAGCTTATCTGCATATTGTAAAGCACATTCCATCTCATAAGTAAATAAAATCCATATGAATTCCAAAACGACAATTCGAGACATGAATTAGAACGACACATTCGAAATAAAATATCAATCCTTCTGTAACTTAAGGGTCTGTTCGATATTAA
>NC_091555.1:16832809-16835309 GCF_042767895.1 Penaeus vannamei
TATGTTTTAATTATTGCCATCATTATTTTAATTATTACCATCATTATTTTAATTGTAATTATTGCCATCATTATTACTATCATTATCATTATTGTTATTTTCATTATTATCATGACCATTAACTGTTATTACTTATTACTGATAGCATTAGATAATTATTACTTATTACTTATATCATTAGATTATTATTACTTATTACTTATATCATTAGATTATTATTACTGTAATTATCATTATAATTATCATACTATTATTGATATCATTACCCTTTTCTTCATTATCATTATTACTATTATCATTATATTAATTATCGTTGTTATTATCAGTATCATTATTATTAGCATCATTATCATCATTATTATTATCATTATTATTATTAAGGCTCATATTATCCTTCTCATTTTTTATTACATTATCATTATTGTTATTATCAATATTATAATTTTTCTTTATTATTATCACTATTATCATTAATATTGACATTAATATAATAATCATCATCATTGTTATTATTACCATTATCATTACAAATGATGTAGCTAATATTGTCAATATGATCATTACATTGTCATGATTATCATTATCAGTATCATTATTATTATTACCTTCATATTTTATTATTTCTATTATCATTATCATTATGATCAGTATCATTATTAGCATTAGCAGTAGTAGAAGTATCATCTTATTCTCTTGTCATCATTACAAGTAATTTCATCCCCATCCTTGTCAACCCACGTCAAAAATCTTATCAGCAATTATTACAATTATCCTCAGTTATCCATTGTTATGATCACTGTAATTCTAGACTCGTTCTTGACCTACACCAATATCAAATTTTCTTACAATTATTTTTTTTACCGACAAAAAGAGAGAGAGAAAAACAGAGAAAAAGAAAGGAAGAAAGAGACAAACAAAAAGAGGGTATTGTCGTGTAGATGTTGACTGCCTTTAATTTTCATTTTTATTATACTATTTCATTTTAATTATTACTTTTATCTTTATTGTTAAGAGGATGATTATTATTGATATTGTTATTATAATATTGTTTTCGTCTGTCAAATCTCATAGAATTACATCCCAAGAGTGGGTCAAAACTCGTGACCAGGTGTTACTTTGGGTCGTTCTCCTTTAGTACACAAGTACTTTTCTCAATATCTTGGCTGTTCCTGATAATGCCGTGTCTTCTGTACAAGTGCTGTATTCAATCTGTTATCTGGTTTGTCTAACCGCTCATTCAATTTCTTCCGCATATTTCCGAATGATTCCATAATCACAGGTACAACTATTTCACTTTTCATGTTCTGAAGCCTCTTGATTTTTCTTTTCAAATCTTGATATTTCTCCACTTTCTCCTTTTCCTTGACAGCAATGTCAAAAATTATGCATTCTCTTTCTCCTTTATCAACAACTATGTCAGATCTCCTTGCTTCTATTACATTGTACTATTGGATATTCATATCCCATAATAGCTTTTAGACGTTATTTTCCACAAGGTCTTCAGGGGGATTAACATACTATTTTTTCTGCCTTTTCTAGTTTGTATTTCATGCTTAAAGTTTTATGCACCAGCCTTGCAGCGTTGTCGAGTCGTTCCTAATCCTTCTGTGCCATCTTCTGACACTCACTTATAATGTGGCATAGTTCCACCTTTTTCTTGACAGATCCTATAAAGCGTTGGCTCTGCTTTGTTCATATGATGTTTAACTTAGTTTGTTCGGAGAGCCTTTTCTTGTTGTACACAATAGTGACTGTATTTGTAGATCAGCTTTGTCATCCCTTTTCAAATAACCTTAGCATCAGTTGATTCCGGCATCTCTCTAGCAAAGTAACCACACACTTTAATCCTTTCATCTTTGCTCTTTTTCGTTCTTCCATATCCCTTTGAACTCATCTTGACATCTTTAATGTCTACCATTCCAGCCAGCCTAACACTTCGAATCAATGACTCGACGGAGTTCATACATTCCACCTCAAATCATTCTCTTCATTTCGAAAGCAATCCTCAAAGCTATTCAGTCCATGTCCTTCTTTCTCTCTGGTCAAATGTAACCTGTCTGTGTCACTTAGGATGCAGTGTCCCGTGCGTTGTCATGAATTTAATCAATTTCCGATCCATGTTCTCAGTTCATCCGTTGTCCATTTCAAAATCCGAGTTCCATATCTCAAAACTGATACAGCACATGTGTTTATTGCCAGTATCCTATTCCTGCCAATAGATTTTGATGTTATAACTAACTTCAGCCGCCTTTCGTATTTGCTTGCAAATTTGTCTTTCATGTCTGTTTCTTTGATCTTATCCGTCTCCACGATAACCAGATATTTGTATCCACTTTCATCGACTCTTTTCGTCATTTGACCATTCGGAAGTGCAACACCATTCAGCTTCACAACTTTCCTCTCTTCAGTGCCAATACTGCATCGAACTGCATCCTAATAACCTCATTTGAAGAGATGTACAGTTTGCACTAATGAAGCTATTTGATCATCATTCTTGGCA
>NC_091555.1:16865309-16870309 GCF_042767895.1 Penaeus vannamei
CTAATGTTATTATTATCAATATCAATATCATCATTATCAACATTACTACTATCATTAACATCGATATGATCACTATTATCATTACCATTATTATCATTATCACTATCATTACTATAATTTCAATTTTGTTTTACATCTATTATCATCTTAACCAACTCGTAGAATAATTACTTTTACATTCATTGGGACATTAATACTTCAGTCTTTACATATTTCAATAAAAGTAAATATGCAAAGCCCATCACCAAAATGAGAAGAGAAATAAGTGTCGTTCCTTTATATATATATATATATATATATATATATATATATATATATATATAGAGAGAGAGAGAGAGAGAGAGAGAGAGAGAGAGAGAGAGAGAGAGAGAGAGAGAGAGAGAGAGAGAGAGAGAGAGATTTTTCTTGCTGACAAAATTCTTAGCACCATCACCAATATTATTTCCAGGAATTTAAGACTGCGACTAAATATATTATATTCATATAAAAAAAATCTTGAAAGCTCATGTAAACCTCTGTCTGTTTGCCCGCCTCTCTCTCTCTCTCTCTCTCTCTCTCTCTCTCTCTCTCTCTCTCTCTCTCTGTCTCTCTCTCTCTCTTCCAAACCCTTCCTCTCCCTCTCAACAGTAAATATCGTTACGTGACAAAGGATTATTCATGATGATTTATGAAGCACAAAAATATATCTAACAATATATGCTTCAAAATATTGGCCTCACTATTGAATTCGCAGAACCTCTCTCCGTCAGCAGAAATTATGAACGACGGCTCAGATTTTATTCATATATATGGAAAATAAATCAATCAATAAATAAAATAAATGAATAAATAAAAAACTAAAAAAAAACTAAAATACAATTAAAAAAAAAAAAGATCCTCAAAATCTAAAAAAGAAGAAAAAAAATCTAGAAAAAGAAAAAGAAAAAAATATTAAGCTTGCGAGTTGCTGTAGCAGAACGAACCGGCCCATCACCCGCGTCATTATTCGGAGAATCGAAGCATAAAAAACACTTCATGGCGTCACTTTCAGGCTTTTCCCTTTTCCACATTTCCAGGATGATGAGTCAGCGACAACACCCACGGATATGAGGGAAGTGCGAGGGACACGTGCTCATGAGGCTTCCATTTTATACATCTACATGGCAAACAGCATGCATGTCATTGGGTTTATAGATAATAGAGCATACATGTATGTGTGCACCGCTTATACGTATATGACAGTGTTTCTGCCTATATATATGTGTGTATGTGTGTATACATACATATATAGATAGATAGATAGATATATATATATATATATATATATATATATATATATATATATATATATATACAAACACACACATATATAAATACGCACACACACACACACACACACACACACACACACACACACACACACACACACACACACACACATATATATATATATATATATATATATATATATATATATATATATATATATATATATATATATATGTATATATATATATGTATATATATATACATTTATATATATATATATATATATATATATATATATACATTATATATATATTTATATATATATATATATATATATATATATATATATATATATATATGTATATATATATATGTATATATATATATATATATATATATATATATATATATATATATACATATACATATATATATATATTTATATATATATATATATATATATATATATATATATATATATATATTCATCTATTTATATATAGATACACATATGTATGTTTGTATATATGTATGTATGTAAATATGTATATATACATACATATATAGATATGTGTGTGTGTGTAGTTGCAATAGGGGGGGGGGCTAAATACAGCTTTAGAGCGCCAGCTTTTCAAACACAGCCAGCCCCTCTCAGTCAACTCAGCTGAGCACTGGCTTCATGTCGGGGTCAAAGTCGGCGCAGGAGAGACCTAGCCACCCGACCGCATCATCCCGCACGTTTCTTTACAAGCAAGCCACTGTTTCCCCTTGCGAGTAGTCATCCAGGCATCCAAAGAATATAATGATTATAAGAAACGGTAGAAGTTTCTATTAAACGATCTGAAAGTTCCTCCACAAGGTATAACAAAGCAATTTGTGAATATTTCAAACAAAGGAAAATCTGTATCAGCCATCCCCAATGCCACTAGGTAAGACTAATATACCATTGCATTTCACAAAGACCGGAAACGCAGCAGTGCAACTCTTAATCTGTGAATGAATGGACCAACTGAATTATTCATGCACGTATCTATCTCTACAACTCGTTTATCTTGATAGAGGATAATGATTGTCACTCAATTATGACAAGCGTCACGAGAGGAAAAAATAAAATGTATATCTCAAACTTATTAATTACGATACGCTAAGAAAGAAAAAGGTCTCTAAACCAAAGTTTCTGAGATTAGTTTCGTCTACAAACCTAGATGCTGTTAATTTCAATATTTATTTTCTAGTAAGGCACAGACGCTGCAAAAGTATAGAAAGTTATTACGTTGGGATTTTGTAATTTTAGTTTTCAGTACCACATTTACACGAACATCTATTTACTTGTAATATATTTCATAAATTAGTGGGAGTTCCATTCTACAATCAAAGTTGAATGATCAAATTATAAATACCTATTGACTTGGCTTCCCCAAACCAAACCGCGGACTCCGATATTCCCACTATTCTTCCATTACATTTTTTTCCGAGAATACTAATATGAAGTTATCTTACTTCGATGTTGCACTCAACACTCTCTATATATCTCCTCAACGGCCAGGTTTATCGTAGTATTGAGAGTCGCAGAATATCATTCCCGATAAGATTTAACAACTCCCAAAGTTAAAATGGAAAGTGTCAGGGAGAATCTGCATCGTCTGGGCTTTGTGTTATGGCGGACGTCCTCTCTGCGCTCCTCGGTAAGGTATGATAATGCAAATAGACCGGGTTTATGATACAAGGCAAAAATCTTATGCATGGCAATAAGCACATGACGGCACATGCGATCAACCGTCATGAACGTTTCCGTAGGAGAGTTAGTTTGCGGGAGTGTTGGTTTGTACGAAATAGAAAATATGGTACTCGCGGTATATGTTCAGTAAAGACTATACACACATCTTTATTCAAATATTGAGATATATACATATAAATGGTTTCCCATACTAAGTAATATAACTGTATCTTTACCTGACTTTGCTATATTTATGTTTTGTCAAAGATAATCATGTTTAAAGTCAAAAGTGTCGCATGACAGAAATCTGGATATTCTAGGACTGACGCGTTAATAAACAGATACTTCACTTGGCATGGACTGATGGACATTAAAGTTAATGAAAAGTATTTTTTATTAATTATCTCTTGTTATCATGGCTCCTAGTGGATATACCTGACTATACAACTCATACATACTTGTAGCTTGAAAGGATAGGGGTAACTAAAACACCGTATTAGAAATTACTGGTGAAAGAACAGCTAAGACAGTTTTCTAATAAATCATTGCATATGCCAGCAAACTCAACTTCCCCTCAAAGATTGACTACATTTCTCACCCACGGTCTATTCTTACCACATAAACACAAGACTTCATAATCATATATAACGCCCACAGCAGATTTAGGTGACAATGTAGTGTTACCCTCTTGCTAACGGAGACCATTGAATTTCCACCTTGCAAATAGTTCTGGCAATGACTTGAACATTGCACGCAGAGCCGGAAATGGCCATCTTAAATACGCTTTGACATTTCATTTAACATCACAATTTTCGTTTTATTTATTTATCTATGAATCATCATCATAGGTTGATTATCTGCATCAGTGTCATGACCGGGGTCAATTTAATCATGTCTGGATGACCAGATTGCGCTGTATTCTACAAATTAGACATTTCGAATGAAGCAGCCGGGGACCCCATGCCATGTGTAATTTACTCTGTGTTGTCGAACCACACTGTATGACAGTATGCCTTATATATGTTTATATATATATATATATATATATATATATATATATATATATATATATATATATATATATATATATATATATATATATATATATATATATATATATAATATACATAATATATATATATATATATATATATATATATATATATATATATATATATATATATATATATATATATATATATATATATATATATATATATATATATATATACATATACATTATATATAATATATATAATATATATATATATATATATATATATATATATATATATATATATATATATATATATATATATACATATATTATATATAATATATATAATATATATATATATATATATATATATATATATATATATATATATATATATATATATATATATATATATATATATTATATAATGACAGATAAACTGATTGGTTGATTGATAAAGAGACAGTAAGATATATATGAATACGTGTGGATGTATTTGTATACCCTAATTTGAAACATTATTCTCACACTGCGGGCGTATGCAGAGTACGTGAATAAGAAATTCCAAACTCCATAACAATCACACTTTTCATGTCAAAACTTTATAACAACATTACTATTCTGTATCGAAAGTTTATATAGGTTCATTTTCTGTGTGTATTTGCATGATTTTCAGACATTTGTTTGTATTTTCTTTTCTTTCTTTCTTTTTGAAGTATGAAAACACGCTTATTACTATTGTGATGTTTCTTAGTGAAGGAGATCTTTCATATATTATTATATCCTACGTTTGGAGTCCGTCAGTTCAGAAAATCGGCTTCATAATATTGGATTTAAGATTTCTGTCTTAAGGTTATAAAGGTATTTATTGGGTCACATTTTCCTCGAGTTTAAACCAAGGGAACAATCTCTCTTGAAGCCATAAGTTTAGGGCTATCGCGCGTCCAATCTTAGGAAAAGAAAATACTGGCGACTCAACCCGAACATTGGAGCATTCTGATTCGACAAGTCTCTCTCTCTCTCTTTTCTCTTTTTTTT
>NC_091555.1:16880309-16882809 GCF_042767895.1 Penaeus vannamei
TCCCGTTTGTTCGTCTCTTTAAATGCAACTAATCTACTGCCTCGGGGTTGGGTAGCGGCCGCGGGCTGAGAAAAGGGGTCCTGATAAAACAGCTTCATTGTTGTCCTTGGAAGATCATGTTGTGCTTCTTCCCCTTCTTCATCCGCTGCTAGTACTTTTATTACTTATTTTATTTGTGTGATTACATATGAAGCAGATTTATAGATTAAGAAAATATATAAAAATGTATTAGTATAATCCAAGGTCCCAAACAAAGTTTTACTTAAGGCAATAAAAAGGACATAAAGCAAGTGAATATGATAAAATTACTGAAATATTATTCGAAACCATTTCCATGAATAGACCAAGGAATTGCACTTTATCTCTATCAAAGCCAAATCTGCTTCGCAAAGGGACTGAAAAAAAATTCCCTCGTTCATTTTTGAATTTCTCTTTTGAGATTTCTTTCTTCTTAACTGGTGTTCGTCTGCCGAAAAGCTTCGCTCTCCACGTTTGTAACGCTTCTTCTCTCGCTTGTAGTTTTATATATGTATACAAAGTCTCTAAACATTTATTTTGCAACCCTCCACTCCCTGCACTTTATTCTCTCTCTCTATCTGACTCTTTATCTATCGCTATATCTATTCTATTCTTCCTATATATCTATTCTATCTATCTATTTGTTTATCTATCTATCAATTTCTATTTCTCTCTCTCTCCCTCACACACACGTTTTTTTTTTCATGTCGCATACCGTTCCGAAATCTAGGTTCCCTCGAATTATTTCTCCTTTTTGGATAATATGATTTTCTCCCCCTTTTAAATTCTGATTATTTCCTTGTTCTCCCTTTCTCCGGCTTCCTCTTTTCTCTCTTTTTCCTGATTATGATAAGTAAGTGTTTTTCTCGGATCATTTCTCCCGTTTAAAATTTCCCTTTTGATTCCCTGTTTATCATCTCCCTTGTCTGTCCCTTTTTCTCTCTCTCCTCTCTCTCTTTCGTTCTCTCTCTCTCTCTATCTATCTATCTATCTATCTCTCTATCTATCTACCTATATATATATATATATATATATATATATATATATATATATATATATATATATATATATATATATATATATATATATATCCTCTCTCTCTTTCGCTCTCTCTATCTCTCTCTCTCACTCTCTCTCTCTTTGTCTGTCTGTCTGTCTATCTATATATTTCTCTCTCCTCCTTCTCTCTCTCTCTCTCTCTCTCTCTCTTTCTCTTTCTCTTTCTCTTTCTCTCTCTCTCTCTCTCTCTCTCTCTCTCTCTCTCTCTCTCTCTCTCTCTTTCTCTCTCTCTCTCTCTCTATCCTCCAAATCCTCTTTATCATCTTTGCTTCATCTACCATCCCTTCGACTTGAAATAGCAGTGATTTCCGATTTCCTTCCTAAATTACAGGACATCATTTGTTTGAAGACCAATAAACTCTTTGACAGACCCCTCGCGTAGCATAAATAATCACTCCATCAGACTGATTTCTAAAATTCGTAATTAATTCATTCACTTTTCTTTGATATCGTGGCTCTCTCTTTCTCTCTATCTTTTTTTCTCTCTCTCTATCTTTTTTGGGGGCCGCGAAAATGAAGTTTGACGTTTAAAAAGAAGTGACTTTTTTTTTTTTTTTTTTACTTTTTTTTTTTTTTACTTTTTTTTTACTTTTTTTCTCTTACATTTTTTTCGGCTTTTTTATTGCTATAATCACGGAATATATAAGCGGAGGCGGTGTTACGAGGCTCAATATGCAAATTGAGATGAGGAAAACTTGCAGGTTGACGTGTGGGGGGCGGGGGGGGAGGTGAGGGGTAGGGGCTTGGGGTGAGAGTGGGGGGGGGTTATGACGTCGACAGATACGAAATTGAAATCCAGCGAGACATTCGAGAAGGTTCCAGAAGGGGGATACATTGTCAATATAAGCAATATCTTGGTATGTTATTACAGGAAAGGGAGACATGATAACCATAGTAATACTAACATTTATGTATTTCTCTGTCTCTGCTTTTGTCTCTGTCTGTCTGTTTCTTTCTATGAAGAAATCAGCAAAACAATAATATGCAGAAAAGATAATTAGTATAACAATTATGATAATAATCATAGTAATGATAATGAAACATCAACAATCATAACAACTTTCCAGATCATTGCCATCATTTATAAAAATAATAACAATATTAACTTCGGTGATGATAATGATGATGATAATGATTATTGCAATGAAAATGATAGTGATAATGATGGTGATAGTAATAAGAACAATAACAACAGCAACATTAACAACAACAATAAATAATGCTAATGATAATAACAACAATAATAATGATGTTCATATACACGATATGTGATGACGACGAGAATGATAAGGACTATGTTGCTATTGCAGCTGCTGATGCTGATGCTGATATTGCTGCTAATAATGACCATAATAACCCCAATCATCATCAAAGTATGATCCTCACTACAACGTCGTCGCTAAGCAAGCCAAAGCAAAATGCA
>NC_091555.1:16887809-16892809 GCF_042767895.1 Penaeus vannamei
AGGCTGATACCTGTCTGAGCTAACCGCGACAGTTTGATCCCTATTGACTTCTATATATGCTTTCTCCATTACAAAACACGAACACTGTACCTTCATCTTTCGGATAGGTTCATGGCAGCATCAGCAGTATGGAACACGCAATATTTTGCATTTACTAACATATATTAGGTGCATTATTAGCGCAACTGTTAAAATTATGTGGTAATTCATAAAGGTTACATGACCGCTTGTTTTGGTAAATTACTTTTCTAAATCCCAATAATGTTGCAATGTGCATTTTAGTAACGTCCTTTATTAGTCTCATTTATGGCCAATTAGTTACCAGATAAAAAAAAAATCTTATGGAGTGTGTCATTCCGACCATATGGCTTCATTACAAAGCAATATTAATGGTTTCCTCTATATTCCACACAAATACTTTTTGATATACAATGCTTTTCTTCTTGGCATAAGAAATTAAAGGATTTGTACTCGTTTTAATAATAAATGGTAATATCAATAATAACAATAATGATAAAAACAATAAGAGAAATGATACTACTACTAATAATAATAATAATGATATTAATAATGATGATAATAATGATGATAATATTAATAACAATAATATGATGCTAACAATAATGAAGAAAATAGTAATAGTAACAAAAATAAGTAATAATAATAATAATAACAATGATAGTGACTTTTGACACCAGCATGCTGACGTCAGCATACCAGTGCCAATTCACTGTTGATGAGAGGGGCAGCCGGGCGCGAACCCAGGACCATGCAATTACAAAGCTAGCGTTCTATTCATGAGCTAAGCCACCTCTAATATTAAAAGTAATGATACACTGATGAGGATGATTATAATGATAAAAATAATAACAATAAGAAAAATAAAAATAACATTGGGGATAAAAATAACGATAACTATACTACGATCACACAATAATAATAATAATAATAATAATAATAATAATAATAATAATAATAATAATACGATTATATAATAATAATAATAATAATAATAATAATAATAATAATAATAATAATAATAATAATAACAATAATAATAACAACAACAATAATAATAATGATAATGATAACAATAATGATAAGGATAATGATGACGATGATGATGATGATGATGATATGGTAATGATAACAGGATAATGATATTAATGATAATATTTTTTTTCTTTATTACTATTATTATTATTATTACTATTATAACTATAGTACAAAGAAACGGAAAAAGAAGAAAAAGAATCAACATGAATAATCAAAATTATCATAATGATGATAATAATAGTAATGACATTAATATCAATAACAATAATAATCATGATTACGTTAGTAATAATAATAATAATAATAATAATAATAATAATAATAATAATAATAATAACAACAACAAAAATAATAATAATAATAAAGTTAATGATAGTAATCATGATATCGATAATGATGATAATGATGATATTGATAATAACAAATATCATGACATTAATTATGATAATACTGTAATGCCAATAATGATAACAATAACAGTATCTTGTGAGCGGTTTCTTCCCGTTGTTTGGAAAGCCTTACTCCTAGATTTATTTTTATCTTGACCTTTACTAGGTGTAGTCTTAGTAAACAGTTGTAAGTAAATATTTAAATATAAAATGAATTTCGAAGTTGTGGTAAAAGCAAGTGCAACCGTTTACCACAGTCGAGTATCTTCATAAGGACATTATGCGATACTGAATTGTGAAGTCAGAATATGCTTGACCGTTATTATTTGTGAAATCAGGGAAGTGCCGAGTTCGCTTGAGTATTATTTCCACAATGTATGTAAATGAGTGGTAATGCTGTGTAACAAGTGGAGTAGAGATTTTTTTTTTTTTTTTTTTTTTCCTTTGAGTGACCATTGTTTTACCCCAGTTTTCTTGCTCCAAATCCCGACACCGTTCATATTCACTTTTCTGCTCTCTCTCTCTCTCTCTCTCTCTCTCTCTCTCTCTCTCTCTCTCTCTCTCTCTCTCTCTCTCTCTCTCTAATATTTCATTGTTTCCATCAGTCTCCCAACGAATTCCTCTGTCATAATAACTTCTACGTGCGTCCGATTCGCCATAGATTTACCACATCAAAGGATTTAACCGAGTTCACTTTATGAATTACGTTAAGGTGGTTCAATTTTTTCATCATTTACAGTACAAAGCGCACGCTCGAGGGAGAGGATTAAGCCCACTGTTTAAGTTCTATAAAAAATGTCGGTGTCAGATCGTCTGGAGTGCTCAGTGTCTGTGGCTGAATGCCGCTTTCCCGATCTAACTTCGCCTTCATAAACCCATGTATTCTTGATTTTATAAATGGTCACTAAATTCATTCCAATAGAGTTTGTATATTTAATAGTTGGTATGAAATATTTCTCAGATTTATCTGGTTCCGATACTGCTCCCAAATTGAAAATGATCCTGATACTTTTCTCAAGTGAAAATGACCTCCAATTATGAAAATTATCTACTATCAAGCTTTTAGGGGGTAGCATGACTATCAGGAACATTTTCACAGGACTACCCTGTCTGCTCAAAGGTACGTCTGTCATCAACTTTTTCAGGTGTACGCTTTTAGGGGGAAGGAGGGGGGGGGGGTCAGCAAAAAAGAGTGCTCTTTGTACTGTTATGAAAATGTTGAACCGCTCCTTATTCATATTCATTAATACTTTTCATTCACACACACACACACACACACACAGAGGAATATGCCTATGTGATTTTTTAAAAATGTCCCAGATAAATTCATTGAAAATGAGAGTTTCGAGATCCTCCTGGTATTTATTTTTCTGATGAAATCCAGGAGGATCCCTAAACTGTTGTCTCATTATCAATAAATCTAATTTGTGCATTGCGGGTTGTTCTATCATAGTATCCAACTTCGTAGAGTATTTTACAATTCATGTTTATACGTACATGGCTGACTCTAGTGGGTTTCAAATAATGTCGACGTCCAAACCAATCACGTGTGCAGGCAGACAAGGTGCGTCCAACAATAGCATATTAAGCACGTTTGCAACTGGCTTTTATCTAGGGAGAGAAAAATCATAATAACGTAATGTCCATAGATATTCTAAAGATATAAAAGTGCAATCTATTCTAAAGAATCTTTACAAACGTTAAGCACTTAGTCATTTAGATACAGACAAACTAGACTTTATTTATACGTAAACAACAAAGTATTAATATATTTCAAATACAATCATCCACTACGGAATAAAAAAGGGAAAAAGAAGTAAAGGAATCGATGAAATACCGACTAGCCACGCGCACGGTTCGCAATTGGTCGCGATGCCTTACAATCAGTTTGTTATAGAGCATCCGTGTTGTATAAAAGGGGAAACTTCTATGATTTACTCCCCACTCGCTCTTCCACTGGCTTTTGTGTCGTCCAATCGAGTTCATACAGCGTCCCTTTCTGGTCTTGTACATATATCGACGGGCGTAACTGGTATTGTCGAGCGACTGGCGGTTGAGTTATTGAAAGAGGTGAGACAATTTGGGGGGAACGTAGTCATAAAAAAAATCTGTGTATCAATTTCTTTTTCATCCTCGGTTGTGTAGGATATATCTTAGTATTTTTATTATTTTATCAAGACTTGTCGCGGCTGGGCTTTTCTCCCTCTCTCTCTCTCTCTCTCTCTCTCTCTCTCTCTCTCTCTCTCTCTCTCTCTCTCTCTCTCTATCTATCTATCTATCTATCTATCTATCTCTCTCTCTCTATCTCTCTCTCTCTCTATCTCTCTGTCTCTGTCTCTGTCTCTGTCTCTGTCTCTGTCTCTGTCTCTGTCTCTGTCTCTGTCTCTGTCTCTATCTCTGTCTCTGTCTCTGTCTCTGTCTCTGTCTCTCTCTCTCTCCTTATTTATTCAAAATTGACATTCTTTCCTATTACGTTATTTTCATAAATGCGGGCATTTTATACACACTATACATCAATGGAGAAGCTGCACAAAAATTGATGTATAAACCTCACATTCGCTGGTAAATTCAGTATAATCACATTTAGTCCACATATTACTAGTTTTAAAAACTCTCTTTTTCTGCAGAAACAGATATAGCATAATGTCATTATCTAACTATGGTGTAGTTGAAAGGACACTTTCCGGCGGTTTGTTTCAAAGACTGAAATAGCGTGCTGTGTGGGATTTCAAAGCAAAATATTTTTATTTTTCCTTCAGTTGTGGGCGTATAATAGTCAGGTCAAATTATAGTGTAAAATATTTGGTAGACTACTTTACGATTGGGAGAATAGGAAACTGTTCTGTTATGAGCAAGGGCCTATGAATAAATATATCAGACAATGTATAAAGTACGGAACAGCTTCTTCTGTAGACCATTTTTGTTACATATTTATCAATTTACGATTAAGATTAGACTCGATACCCCTAACTCATTTCTGCGCTTCAAGTCACAGTATCAACTAAAATATTTAAAAAATCACAAAAGTAAGGAACTCTATAAGAGAACTGGTTACTTAATCCTTAAGGGGCTTCTGTTCCCCCCCCCCTCAAAAAAAAAAATCTGAGTATTGTAAAAGAGAATTTTAGAATAAACATTAACATTTTGGACTTCAATGAACAGCACTAAAAGTATTCTACCTCTCGAAAAAAGTATATATTTGCAACTTACTCTTGCAAAGAGATTAAATTATTCTTAGATCTACAAGTCAAATCTCTAATTATAGATTACTGTAGAACCTGTTCAGATATACGATTATTATTATTTTAATTATTATATTTAGAGAAAGAAAATAGAGCTTGCGGTCTTTTTTTTATCCCTTTGCAGAGTAACGTCAGGAAATGATTTTTTTCACTCGTTGTTTAGGGAAGTTTATCAATATTTTTCTCCCTTTGTAACCAACAAAAACAAAAATAAAAAAATACTGTATATTGTATATTGTAAAAGGCCTACACGGGAGATTGCATATCATTAACCTTTTTGATTCTCATTAATAAAACGGAACACGTTTCTCGT
>NC_091555.1:16912809-16920309 GCF_042767895.1 Penaeus vannamei
TTATTATTGTCGTTACTATTATTTAATCATTATTACTCTCATCAACCTCATCTAGAGTAAAACAATTAATAGCATTATCACTATTCAATTCTGCATAGGTGATTTCAAAACTCTTCTATATATTTCATAATAAAATATGTGTAATCTAATCTAATCAGAATAACATCTGTCGCTCTAGCACCGACAGTGATAGGATGAACTACATTAAAAAATGAAACTCAATTCTCCTGTGAAACGACGACGTAAATATCACTTCCCAGCATAATAGCAGAGCCAATTAACATAAAATATTCATATTCAGGTTTATGCTTCCGTCCATTGTATAAAATGTTTTCATCCAGAATGTTTAAAATTCATCTACTCTTTTGAGAATCCAAATTTATAGCAAAGGCCGTAAAGCGAGAATTATTTTTGCTCTGTCTTCCCATTCTACTTCAGACCAGTAATATTCCGTCGAGAAAGGTGACAAAGTACAAGAGAATCATTTCCTTATTCGGAAAAATACTTCTCGCGTCATATACGGGTATGACAAAAAACAACCGATTATATTATAGGGAGTCTACTATTACATTCTCACTCGAGGTCTTGGAAATATAAACAGGGACACCATTTTTCCCTATTAAAAAAAATTAAAAAAAAAACACACACACACACACACGAGGAATTGTAAAATACCTAACGATCGTAAACATTGGCTGTTCGAGAGGCGGTGATCCTCGTCCTCATTACTCCACCTTGCCTCTTTATTTCTATCCCCGTTCCACCGGCAGAAAATGCTCCGGCTTGTGGAACCGTTTTACGAGGGGAATTACAGTCTCGTGAATAAAGGACTCCCTCTGGGTTGAACAAGCGTTGGCCTGTTTAAGCATGACGTAGGTGTTTGTGGGGCGAGGGAGAAGGAAAAGTAGCGGCTCGGTATGCTTGCGAAAAGAAAAGTCAATAATGGCGGAGAGAGGGAGAAAGGGTCTCTTGGAAAATCGTTGTTTTCTGATTGCACTCTCAACGGGGAGGGCTTTTCACGCGCAGAACGTCGGTATTGTCGGAAGATAACAAAGCCGCTTCCTTGAAATGGCTGAGCATGTAAACACACCCGGAGAAAAAAGGGGTAGAGTGAGAGGCGAGCAACTGAAGGCAGAAAATTCAACGGACAAAAGAAGAAAAATGGAGAACTAAAGTGAAATAGCAGAGAAATTTCCTGGGAAAGATTTCTTTGCCCACATCCATCCATCATGTTTCTTTGGGTGAATTCGGTGTTTCCTCTCCTCTCACAATAAATAGTTCAATAGTTATAATTCATTGAATTAAGGAAGAAATAC
This sequence comes from Penaeus vannamei, assembly GCF_042767895.1. NCBI lineage: Eukaryota > Metazoa > Arthropoda > Malacostraca > Decapoda > Penaeidae > Penaeus > Penaeus vannamei. The sequence continues at coordinate 16,914,126 of NC_091555.1, forward strand.
AAAGAAATATGTATACATATATGTGCAACCGCGCATAAACCATAATACTTACGGGTATACTCTCACTTGTATAAACCTATCTACCAGATCCAAAAAACCTCACTGCAGTCTATTTCTATCACCCACAACTACTAGCTGGAAACTGTGCTGTTGGTAATGTTTGTACACAGTGCAGACTAAATAAGTACCAGTAACACCTACAGGCTTGTCTTTTGCAGAAAAAATACAAGGGAAATGAAAATAGAAACAAAAACAAGGATCCTTATTTGATCCCCATCCATTTAGTCGACACTTTCACGGACACACTTAAAAGTATATTATAGTGAATATATATATATATATATATATATATATATATATATATATATATATATATATATATATATATATATATATATTTTTATATATATATATATATATATATATATATATATATATATATATATATATACATATACATACACATACATATGCATACATAGATGCGTGAATATATATATATATATATATATATATATATATATATATATATATATATATATGTCTGTGTGTGTGTGTGTGTGTGTGTGTGTGTGTGTGTGTGTGTGTGTGTGTGTGTGTGTGTGTGTGTGTGTGTGTGTGTGTGCGTGTGTATATGAGGTGTTAAAAACCCTTCGAGGGCAAATTGTAGGTTAAACCACAATCTTAAGATAATGTTTATATTATCTACAAGTCCATAATGTCAAGCAAGTTACTTCTCAAATTTCAATTAGTGGCATGTGGTAACAAAAAGAAGAAAAAATGCTTTGCTTATACATATATAGCTGGCCCATCGCACTTTACTGTATAATTTTATTTTCGTTTTTAAACAAAGGTCTAATTTGTGATGATATAATAACGACTGTAGAATAAGAATAATATTTATAGATTTTTTTATAATTTATATAATAAGAATAACATTTATATAATTATTTTCATACCAATTATTTGAATTTATAACATTCACATGCCTCTTCCCTATTTGATAATTATAATGACAGAATTACCTCCATAACTTACACTATTGCAAGTATGAAATGAAGGTTATTTATAAATATTCTGGTTCTTAACCATGTATTACTTTCCTTCATGATAAAATGTGCCAAAGGCTAATAATTCTTTTTACTGTCCTGCGGGCTATTTAGGATCTTTTCATCTCTCTCTCGATATATATACATATATGTGTATGCACACACACACACACACACACACACACACACACACACACACACACACACACACACACACACACACACACACACACACACACACACACACACACACATGTATATATTTGTATAATGTATACAGATACTCGCGCGCACCCCCCCCCCCCCCACATTCCTATTTAAAGAAAAATAAATGGTATTTTGACGTGTGGTGTATTTCAACAATATGAGAAAATCCTTAAGTTCACCTTGAGCAAGAAAGCAAAAACAATTATTTCACTCTGACTGTGAGGATCTAGCATAAAAAACTGTCTATTTATAGCTTCCGGGCAGTTGTAAATCTGATACCTGGTGCCCTCTGCTATCATTGGTTATGTCCGGAAGCTCTTATTCCATTGTGATTGGTATCTGTTGTGTAGTTAATTGGAATTGGAAAAGTTAATTGGAAAATGAGAGAATCTGAGAATGGAAACTATAATGTAAATTGGATGTACTCGGCTATCTCACATATCACGGTCACGAAACACATCCTTTAGAAAACTATGCGAACCAGAACAAGTATAATATATGTTCTATTAAAAATCTATAACTGAATGATCAATGTATATAGAATTTCCTGCACCAACCTAACCGGGCATTGGTCCACTTTCAGACCGGTGACATCCCAGCCTATTCAAACAGCTTGGCGATAGTGATAGCAGAATTCACTTTCCGCTGAGCTAACAGATACCAAGGGAATGTGAACTTGCATACAGCGTTAAAAAAGAGGGCGTTTCTGCCAAAGTGAACAACACAAGAAAGTTGTTCCGCTTCCCAGGGCGAGTTGGCATGCAGGGTGATTGGTTGTTTTTCTGGGAAATGTTGTGCGAAACCAAGGCGAAGAAAATGGCAAATGCAAATGAATTAAAAGTGAAAATGTTGAATTAAGGCAGTAAACGAATAAGTAATACGAAGAGATTAAATTGTCGTGGAGCCTGACGGGAATTAAATGAACTAAACTTCAGAAGAAAAAAAAGTATGAACAATAACTCATGGCAGCATTGCAAAAGACGAGGGAAGGGAGAACCGTAAAAGAGTGAGAATGTGTGTGACAAGGCGAAACACCAATAAAGGAGAGACGGGAGAGGGGAAACTGAGGCTATTGGTATCATTACCGAGTAAAATGTATTGACTCAGATCAAAGGCTTTCTTCGCGAGGAAAGTTTTGAGTGCATGCGTGTGCGTTTCGTGCGTGCGTGTGTGTGTGTGTGTGACCATGTAGAACTATAATAATATTGATATGTGTATTTAACGAGCTCTTCATTTTCCACCTTTTCATCCCTCACTTTCCAAATCTGTTATCATCCTCCAGCTCCTACAACATATTCTTATTCTTAAAGATTCTTCCATAAACTGAAAGTCATTGCCACTGGATACCGCACTTACACAATACAAGATGCAGGCTAATGGTTACACAGAAAGAGTAAATCTTTAACACGAAAGACAAAACCAAAAATAACAAAGAAGCAAAGACAAACGAAGACCAAGTTTGACCAGCTCTCCGTTTCCACGTCCAGGAGCCCAGATGGTGACAATTCTTAGGCTTCTGCGTGACGCCGCACAGATGATCGACGTGCCTGGAAACCCTTTTGGGAAAGTTTTAATTCTTTAATTACACTCCCAGCACCTGAGACTAGGAATCGCAGAAAAAATGTGGGCGAAGGGGGGAGGGGGAGAGAAATTGCGAGCTAGGAATCATAATTTGTTTGCGGTGGTGTGTGTGTGTGTGTTTATGTGTATGTGTGTGTGTGTTTGTTTGCGTGCGTTCGTGCGTGTGTGTGTGTGTGTGTGTGTGTGTGTGTGTGTGTGTGTGTGTGTGTGTGTGTGTGTGTGTGTGTGTGCGCGCGCGCTAGAGATCACATTAATTTCGAATTCGTATACTAAATACTTAAATATTTAGATGTTTTCCAAGTCTGTGAAAATGATATTAGTAATAAAATGGTAACCTCAGATAACAAAATTTATGCCAAAAGTTTACACACGCATACTTAATCAAACTTTATCGTCAAAGGCAAGAGAATGGCAAAATCCTTTATTCAGTTCTAAAATGTTTAATGATCTTAAACATCAAACACTATATATATGAAGAACAAAATACAATTAGTATTTCTTTCCTTACACTTGCAACCAGGAAAATAGAAAGAAAATTGCTTTGTAATGGTATAAATGCATTTTAGTTACCTAGAATTTTTCTTTCCTTTTTTCTTAGTTGGTATTTTTTGTTGAATGCAAGCAAGCTTTATATATGTGTGTGTGTGTGTGTGTGTGTGTGTGTGTGTGTGTATGTGTGTCTGTGTGTGTGTGTGTGTGTGTGTGTGTGTGTACATATATATATACATATATATGTGTGTGTATATATATATATATATATATATATATATATATATATATATATGTATATATATGTATATATATATATATTTATATATATGTATATATATATATATTTATATGTATACATATATATATACATATATATATATATATATATATATATATATATATATATATATATATGTATATTTATACATACATGTTTATGCATATATATATATATATATATATATATATATATATATATATATATATATATATATATATATATATATATATATATATGTATGTATGTATGTATACATACATGTTTATGCATATATATATATATATATATATATATATATATATATATATATATATATATATATATATATATATACACACACACACGTGCGCGTGTGTTCTTACCTAGTTCCAATATGATAGAAGAGCTAAGCTGCAAATTTTTTGCACAAATTACGTTTTTTTGGAGAATGTTCTATGCTTCAATGGTTCCGTTTGGGAAGCGATTTTTTTCTACATATTTATTGCCGCTTTTTGTGCCGTCGTCCTTCTTGTGTTCAGGAATATAAAATCATCTTTATTTAACTTCACTCTTCCTGTAATATAGTTGAACAGCACGATCATGTCCCCCTTTTTCTTCTTTCTTCCAAAGTAGGAAGTCCTTTTTTCTATAGTCAATCTTCGTAACTAATATCGCTTAGAGGTCTTATGATTGATGTGATGATCTTTGCCATATATTCGTCCACATACACGAATGCCCTCTTCGTGTTGGCAATCGGTCCTAGCATTTTATGGACCTTTTCATTTTTATAATTGTTTGGGCTGGGGTTTCTAATTATGATTACCTCTTGTTTTTTTCCCTATCAGCTGTTTAATGTTGCGTCTCATAATTCATATTGGAATAGTAGGCGACTTCTACTTTCTCCGAACCTGACTACGTGGCATTTTTTGGCTTTGAATTCCAAGTACAACTCCACGTGAACAAGTTTTCGATGTTACTTTGGAGACATTGGCATGAGACTTTGTCTTTGCATTCAGATAACTACCTGGGCTTTTGTCTGACACTAAATCATTGACGAAAATAGCAAACATAATCGTCGCCATATAGATTACTTCCTCTAATTACAGTGTTCATCTGTCTTTCATGAAGAAAGTCTCATCCATTCGAAAAGTTTGCCTTTCACTCCCTCTAGGTGTACACGCACTCCACCCAGCTGTCTCTTTCTTGTAATATTTCAGATTATCATAAAGACAGAGATCTGCTACGCATGACCGTCCTTCTCTAAAACCAAATTGTTTATTTGATATCATTTCTTCTATAATCACCTCTCTTACAATTGTACTTTCCTTTTCTTTCCTAATTTGTGATGAGTTCCTGGAGCAGGCAGTATTTTAGTTCATGGTTGCCTGTTCCTAAAGGATGACAGTACTCGATATCCTTAATATCATTTCTATGCTTTGTGATATTAGGTGAAGCATAGACGGTCTATCTAGCCCTCTTACTCTGGTATGATCTGTTACATTCTGGAAAAGGCAATACTCTTGTGTGTGTGTGTGTGTGTGTGTGTGTGTGTGTGTGTGTGTGTGTGTGTGTGTGTGTGTGTGTGTGTGTGTGTGTGTGTGTGTGTGTGAGCTTTTGTATATGTATGTATGAGGGTGAAAAGGGATAGGAAGCGGATAATTTGTCTGTAGTCTTAGTAAGAACAATTATTTGCTATTCTCGTGATTTGTAGCAGAGTATTTGATCCAGACAATTGTAACCTATATTATGCGTTATGTGTACATTTGTTGTTATTTGGTCTTTTATCTTTGCACTGATTGCAATAAAGTGATGGGCAATTGCAACAAAAAATAATAAGAGAAAGATAATTATGACATTGAACTGCCCCCAAATATATCCAACATATTACCACTCGATTGTTATATCTTCAATATACCATATCTCACACATTCAACATTTTGAAGATTTATCCATAAATCTAATATCGATCCTTTGTTGCATTTTTATATTCTTACACCTTACGTCGAGAAAAAAAATCTAATCCTCTCCCAGATTTTCAAAACAGAGTGCACGAGAAGGAAAGAGAGAGAGAGAGAGAGAGAGAGAGAGAGAGAGAGAGAGAGAGAGAGAGAGAGAGAGAGAGAGAGAGAGAGAGAGAGAGAGAGAGAGGAGAGAGAGAGAGAGAGAGAAGGGAAGAACGTGCTCTCCGCCGGCCAAGTCTGCATGCAACTGGCTCAGCTTTGCATGACAGTGCGTACCGTAAGAAGAGCCCCCACGAACGAGAGGATCAGCATGCAGACCCGTGACGACGCTTTAAAGCAAAAGCGTGCGTGCGGATAATTTTAAGAAGGCCATAAATTCTTGATCCGCCTTTGGGGTAGTTGTGCGTGATGTTCATTCTGATTACACCTTCCTCAAGAATAAGTGACAGTTCAGACTAAACTGCTTCAGTCAGACGGGCCTTGATAGAAAAAATAAATAAATAAATAAAAGAAGAAAAAAAACACTAACCAAGAATTTGTGACTTGCTAATCCTAATATGCATACATACATGCACACATACATTTATTAATGATACAGAGACACAATTAAGTAAATGTGAAAAAAAACACACAGA